>NC_056750.1:283856610-284156610 GCF_019279795.1 Protopterus annectens | reverse complement strand
TGATGTTAATACTCAAGCAGCAAAGAATAAAGAGAAAATTGCGTCCTAACACTCTAAAAGCTCTTCCTTTGAGTTTGCTGCATCTTTGTACATATGTGACCTCTGTGTCAGTCATTCATCAGGTGGCTTACACTCCTTTGATGCTGAAAAATCAGAAGTCCATGATTTTTATTCCCACCTCAGGCGCTTGGATTCATTTTTTCATTAGTGTGCTGTACTTTAGTATGCTGTTCTTTGGAAGAGACATCAGCCTGAGGTTTCATCATGAATGAAAAAAAACTCCTACAGCACTTGTTTAAAAGAGAAGAGGCACTTTATTTTATTTACACACATACATATTTATACAGCAACCATTACTTTCATCTTAATGGAATTCAACCCCACTTGTTTTGCCACATCTAGAGTCTTATTCTTATAATTGCAGTTGCCCATTTAAATAAAAAAAAAAAAAAATTCCTCTGTTCTAGCTTTCCAGATTTTGCCTTCAAGTAGTTGGCCCATTTAGCTCTGGCAGAATTAGAGCTGGGTATTCTTAGGCTAGGTGAAAGCCCTGTGGCACATTTTTTTCTGCCCTGGATCCCCAGTCTGCCCTCTAATCTCTGATGAGATTTCGGTGGAAGGGAGTGAGCCAGCTACCTGGTCCTGGATTGAGGCTTGTTCTCTTCCATTTGGAGAACCCCCACCTCCCTTGATGGCTTCTCCAAACACAGAGTTGCTACCAATAAATTGGGAATCATATCTCTGCTCGCTAGTTTCTTCATGGCTGCTAAGTGTGAATGCACTATGGTAGTGCAAGCTCAGTCAGCTAAGAACTGCAGTGGATAAACACTAGGTGTTACAGGTGTGACAAGCCAGGGCCACTTCCCTCACTATGTATGGGGAAGCCTGCAGGAGCCAATCACTCCCATCCCCACCAGACCAGCTCCTATAGGCACCCAAGCATCTTGTTGAACTAATATCCTCTGTGATTTACATCTGTACTCCACTAAACTAGTCGGATTTCCACTTCTTTTACTGCCAGCTTGCACAGTTTATATCCCGAGTCTAACATGTCATTAAAGAACCATCAAACAACGAATAATGAACCAACCACAGGATCTGGGATGCTGCAACAATTTATTCTTATCCTGTACCTCGGCTAAATGCCTTCAAAGGAATCCTTTGAAGGTATTTAGCCAAGGTACCGGAGAAGAATAAATTGTTGCAGCATCCCAGATCCTGTGGTTGGTTCATTATTCTAACATGTCATTGGCATTTCATTTGTTTGATGCCTAACTCATTGAAACCTTCAAAGTGATGTCCTTCAAGGATGCATCTGCAGTCCTAACAAATGGGTTGTCCTGTCGTCAGGCAGCCCTTCGGTCGGCCGGATTCCAAAGTCTGGGTCTGGCCTCGGCTGGTGTCGCACTTCACCCGACGTCATCTCTGCTGGTCTTCGGGTATAAAGGCATCAGCCGACGCCATTTTCCTCAGTCTTTCTTGCCGCGTGGCGCCCGAAGCAGAAGCTGTTCGCAAGTGCCGGTCGGTCAGATCCAGAGGTTAATATTACCGAATACTACTTTGAAGACTTCTAAAAGCTAAGTACCCCGTTGGGGACTCTTTCTTGCCTCAGCCGATGTCAGAAAAAGTAAATAACTGTTTAACTTGTGGGAAACAAATACCTCATAAAGATTTCCACTCTTACTGCTTACCTTGTTTAGGCCCAGACCACGACGTAGCAGCTTGTTTAGCCTGTGCTTCCTTCAACCGACGAACGCTTAGGCGTCGGTCGGAGTTTGCTGAACAGTTTTTCGGCTCAGACTTTGCGTACATTATGCCGTCGGATCCTCCGACTACCCAAATTGTTAAGAAACGCAAAGAAAAGGACCGACACTCGCGGTCCACAGTTTCGGCCGAAACCACGGTAAAGCAAACCACGAGTGTCTCGGTTTCGGCCGAAACCGAGCAAACGGTTCAATCTACAGCCGAATCCATGACTACTACCGAGGCCCCTTCTACCCTAGCTGAATCGGCCTCTGAATTTTTGCCTACTAATGTGGTTTCTCTAGAGTTATCGGACACCATCCCTTTGGATGTCTCTACCCCAGCACATGGTGCTGCTAGGCCTCCTGCAGCCATGTCTATAAAGGCCTTTGCCAGGGCTAAAGCAGCCAAAACTGCTAAATCAGTGCCTGTTAAGCCCCCCCTCTCACAGGCCCAGCTCCAGTTCACAAATGCTTACTCTGGCAGAGGATCTCATCTCTCTAATAAGGGGATCCCAATCTCACCCAGACAGGGCCTCACAACCACCGGAAAAGAGACCTAGAGCAGAGCCCCCTGAGCCAGGCTCCTCAGATGACTCTTCTGATGACTCAGACATTACAGACCATCCAGAGGCTCCTCTTTCTACTTATGAAGATTCTGATGCTGAAGAATCTATTCCTTCTGCCTCTCCACCAGAGGAATTTTCCTTTGGCGAAACCTTACATGCCATGCGAGAGCAATTCCAATGGCAGGGACAAGATTTCTCAGATTCAAGAAAAAAGCTTAGGACCTTTTTACACTTACCACAACATAGGCCCTTAGCTATACCTCCAGTTCTTCCTGTTGTGGATGATGCATTTAATGATGTTTGCACTGCTCCTGATACTTTACCTCCAGCCCCTGCTAAGCCAGACAGGTTCTACAGGGTACCGGACACTCATCAGCACTTATACAAGGCTCCTTTTGCAGATCCGGAGACTATCTCTAAGGGGCCTAAGGCAGTAGCTTCGACCTCAGCTAAAAACCCTCTCCCTTCTGATAGGGAATCCAGGTCCTTGGAGAGATGGGGTAAAAAAGTATACACCTCCGCTACTCTCTCAGCTAGAGCTTTGAACTGTCAGTTTCATATGATCCAATACCAAGAGTTTATGCTTGATCAGTTAACTAAGAAACTGTCCTCTGATGATTCCTTAGATAAGAAATATGTTCTAGAAATGGTGAATAACATTCAGCAGGTTAGTAACCATTCTTTAAAATGTGGCTATGATGCACTGGAGGCTTCATTTAGATCAGCCATGACTGGCACAGTTATAAGAAGGCATGCATGGTTGAAAGAGCAGGTCTTGCCGGATCATGTTAAAGCAAAGCTATTAGATGCTCCTATGGACAAGGTCAGTCTATTTGGTTCTCCTGCCCAACAAGTAATGAAGAAAATGGAAGAGAAGGCAAAATCTGTACAAACAGTTAAAGATTTCTTGCAGGTACAGCCCCCAAGTTTCAGCAGGAATTGGCCTTCCAAAAATTGGTCCTTTCCAGACTCCTCTAAAAATCAGAGAGGCAGGAATAGACGTTCCAGAGGCAGAAATCAATCCAGAGGAGGTGCCTACAGGGGACGCCAGTGGCAAGGCAATAACCAACGAGGCACAGATACAACCACTACCACTGCAACAGGACAATCACAGTGACTTGGCTCTAACACCGCCTACCAGGGAACAAATAGTAGCACCCTTAGGCGGAAAGTTAGCCTTATTTTCAAAAAACTGGCACTATATCACAAGAGACAACTGGATTTTGCAAACTATAGACCAAGGCTACAGGTTTCATTTCCACACCTTACCAGCAAAAAGAGGAATGCCAAACCTGCCACCAAATCAAAAGTCAGAAGCCCTAAAACAAATAGCTCAATTAACAAAGATGAGAGCTGTGGAAAGGGTACCACCTACAGAACAGGGGCAAGGGATTTTACTCCAGACTCTTCCTAGTACCAAGAAAAGAGAACAGTTGGAGACCTATTCTCGACCTGTCCGCTTTAAACACATTCATCATCGTTCCAAAATTCAAAATGCTGACCCTACACCAACTTCTTCCCATGCTGGGCAAGGAGTATTGGCTGGTAACTCTAGATCTCAAGGAGGCATACCTGCACGTCCCCATATGACTAATTTGCAGAAGATACCTCAGATTTCTTGCAGGATCAGAGCATTATCAATTCTCAGCATTGCCCTTTGGCTTATCTACTGCGCCCAGAGTGTTCACGAAATGCCTGGCATCAGTAATCGCTCATTGCAGGCTTCAGGGAATCCAAATTTATCCATACCTGGACGACTGCCTGATACAAGCGGACAACAAAAGCAAGCTGACACAAGACTTACAAAGAGTCATTTGCTTACTACAAGCCCTGGGATACACAGTCAATTTAAAAAAGTCAAAACTGATACCATCCCAGACAATAACATTCTTGGGTGCAGAATTGGACACAGTAAAACAGATGGCATTCCTAACTGCAGAAAAACAAGAACAACTTCCTCTGTACTTCTTGGCACTAGCAAAGCAGAACAAACTAACAGCAAGGAAAGTACTGCAGGCCTTGGGTTTCATGGCATCCTGCATAATCTTGGTCCCTCATGCCAGACTACATATGAGAAAGCTACAGTGGTACCTAAAGAATTTATGTTCTCAACACAAGCACAACTTAGAAACCGAAATACCACTAATCCCATGCCTGAAACTGGTGGGCTCAGACATGCCAGGCAAACCCAGGCTTGTCCTTCCACAACATTCAAGCAAGCCAAACCATCACAACGGACGCCTCAGACCTCGGTTGGGGGGCACACATGCTGGACAAGTGCATTCAAGGCTTATGGACTCCAGAACAACTACACCTGCACATAAATCAAAAAGAAATGCTGGCAGTAAAACTAGCAATCCAGAATTTCAGACCATTCCTCAAAGAGGGCCAATTGATGATAAGGACAGACAACACCACAGTCATGTGGTACATCAACAAACAGTGAGGCACATTCATACCCCTATGCCGAATGACTCTGGACCTGTGGAATATGGCTCTGAGCTACAACATTCAATTACAGGCAATATTTGTACCGGAAAAGAAAACATCCTAGCAGACATGTTAAGCAGAACTACCTCGGATGCTCACGAATGGATGCTACACCGGACATCTTCAAAGCCATCACAAAGAAATGGGGAATGCCACAAATAGACCTATTTGCATCCCCACTCAATCACCAGCTCAACAAATTCTGCACAAGGACATACCACCCTCTTGCTTGGAAGGTGGACTCTCTATCCTTCAATTGGAAAGGCCTGACAGCATATGCATTTCCACCCCTTCCTTTGATGCACAAGGTACTACTGAAAATCAAAGAGGAACGTCCAAGGATAATTCTGATAGCTCCAAATTGGCCAAGACAACATTGGTATCCATTACTGAGGAGCATGTCCAGGGGGGGAACGTGGACTCTACCCCTGATTCCCTTGATGTTGACTCAGAGCAACTACAACATCTTGCATCCAAACCTGAAAACTCTGCAACTCACTGCCTGGAACATTACATAAGAGCATCCAACCCAGATTTATCCCAAAGGGTTAAAGACATTATCCTTGAGGCCCGCAGACCTTCTACTAGAAGGAACTATGCAGGAAAATGGAAAAGGTTTGTCATTTGGAGTACGGAAAGAGGGAAAGATGTGTCAAAGGTAGATATTGCCAACATCCTGGAGTATTTGGCAGAGCTCCTACATACTGGCCTGTCCTATTCCTCCATCAAGATACATGCATCAGCTATTTCTGCAGAATACAGCCTCGATCCCCCTGTCTTCTCGCATCCTCTACTCAGGCAGTTCCTCAGAGGAATTAAGAATGTAAAACCTCCTAGGAAACCACCATTACCAGCATGGGACTTGAATTTTGTGCTAGAAAAATTGACACTCCCTCCATTCGAACCAGCAGCAACAGCAGATCTTCAACACCTATCCTGGAAAACTGCTTTCCTACTGGCAATTACTTCAGCAAGAAGGGTTTCGGAACTACAGGCTTTAATGGCAGTGCAACCCTTCCTAATCTTCCATCAAGATAGTGTCCATGAGAACTAATCCTACATTTATGCCTAAGGTGGTATCCAGAGTGTCTCTAAACCAGGCAATCCACCTACCTACCTTCTTTCCCAATCCACAGAACAAAGGGGAAAGACTGCTGCATACCTTGGATGTACATAGACAGTTGCGCTACTACCTGGACAGAACCAAGGGCAATAGAAAAACTGACCAGCTCCTAGTAGCCTATGCAACAGGAAGGGAAGGAAAAGCAATTTCCAAACAGACAATCTCCAAGTGGATAGGAAATTGCATAAGATTCTGTTACTCCTATCATGGAAAGCAAATTCCACAGAACATAAGGCCTCATTCTACAAGGGCTACAGCCACTACCACAGCCTTCTTACGAGGAGTGGCTACCAAGGAAATTATTGAGGCGGCTACTTGGACCTCCGTGCATACATTTGCCAAGCATTATAACTTACCTCTATACTCTAGATCCCGAGCAGGGTTTGCCACTGCTGTGTTGCAAGGGATCCTAACTACACCATAATTCTTATTCCTCCTCCCCTAGTTTGGCTATGGTATTCTACCCATTTGTTAGGACTGCAGATGCATCCTTGAGGGACATAGTACAGTTTTGTACCTACCATAAATGTAGATGTCCGAACAGGATAGCATCTGCAGTCAGGATTACCCACCCTCCTTCCCCTCTGTGGTACTCCTAGGGTATTGCCCACCTAATAGCTAGCTGGGGGGGATCTCTTATGGTGTATTTGTTTGTATATATGTACATACATGTATATTTTTTGTGTTTGCCTTCTACTTTTGGGAAACATTGGCATTTACCCAAAAATGTAGCTATCCAAGAGGGCTACTGGCATCTGGGGCAAGAAACACTGAGGAAAATGGCGTCGGCTGATGCCTTTATACCCGAAGACCAGCAGAGATGATGTCGGGTGAAGTGCGACACCAGCCGAGGCCAGACCCAGACTTTGGAATCCGGCCGACCGAAGGGCTGCCTGACGACAGGACAACCCATTTGTTAGGACTGCAGATGCTATCCTGTCCGGACATCTACATTTATGGTAGGTACAAAACTGTACTTTCCTGCAATTGCCAGCTCAAAAACAGAATCTGTACCAACAATGCTCAGGCTGCTGAGAGAAGTACACAGCATGTCAGTAGATCGGCACACTGACCTGTAGAAGATATAACAAGCTGAAGACGCTTGAGGCTTTTATTCATATCCCCTTACAAAATTTGGTACTTTTGGAGAGTGACCATTACACTACCTTTGCTTGATAGTAGAATTTAGCAACAAGTCTGTATAGTTTGCCCTTAAGTGCATTCAGCATTCAGTCTCCCTTCCTTTCCTAACTTCCTCTTTTCCATCTCTTCCATGCCTTTAGTGCCTTTGTGGTTTCCATCACCACTACTACCCATGCTATTTCAACATTGCATGGATCCATAACCCTCTTCATTAAGAAGTGCTTTTGAAGATGCAATGAATCGTTTATCTCTACAATGTGCAGCTTGTATCTTGTTCTCTGTATTCTTTTCATTCTCAGAACAACCCCTTCACATTTTCCTGACAGGATCATGTACACACAGATCCTGTCACCTTTTTTTTTTTTTTTGGCCTCGTGAGAATAGCTTTGGCTCTTCTTCTGTCTGGGCATATTCTGTCTGGGCATATACTTCTGTCTCCATGTTCGGCATTCTTCTACTGGCTTTCCTTTGGTTTCTCTCTCTAACAGTCTAATAATCCCTCTCCTTATATGCCTTGCACAACTTAAACAGTACTGAAGGTGTGCCCTCACTAGCAGAAGATTTATCTTTTTGATTATGGGGCATACCCCCAGAGGTATACCTTGTTACTCTTTTGGCTGATACTGCTGACCTCTCACACTGATCTTGATGGTTTAGTCCAGATGTTAGCAACACTGCTAGATCCTTTTCTTGTTCAGTTACCCTGAGTTCCACTCTTCCCTAGTAATACTTTGTACCAGTGTTGCTTTGGCCCATATGCAGTACTTTGTGATTGTCTGCTGTGAACTCTCAACCATCACCTCTCCACCCACTAGAATTAGCCTTTCCAGGTTCCTGATTAGACTCCCCACCCCACCATCCCTAATCCTCCACTACTACCCCAGCTTTGAGTCAGCAGTAACATTGTTTATCCTGTCCTTTTTTCCCTGGATATGTCTGAAATGAAAACGCTGTGAAAGGTACTGAACCCACAACCAAACCATGTGACTCTCTGCTAGCTAGTTGGTTAATCTTATGACTGACATCATTCACCACAACTCTTTATCATGTCCAGTTCCTTTATCTTGATTTTATCTAAGACCATTCAGTTTTATTCAGCCCCCTGTGTAGGATTTGTGTCAGAGGACTTGCTGAATCCAGATGGACCACATCTGCTACTGCTTCCTTGTCAAGTTTTGTAACCAAGTCATAGCACTGGATTGGGTTTGTCTGACAGGTCCTTCTGGATATGAAACCCTTATCAGCTGTTAGCTTGAAGATTGTTCTCTAGGAAGACAGCCTTCTTTTCCTTCAGGATTCCTTGGAAGACTTTTACTGCCTCTGCTGTTAGGATAAAAGGCCTTTAGCTTGAATAATTGGCTCTTTGTACTTTTTCTGCCCTGAACACCTGTACGAGGGTAGTACAGTTCAGATGTTCATTGTGTTTCACTGTTGCAGTCATTATAATTGGGTTATCCTGCTGGCAGGCTACCTGCAGTCGGCCCGAGTTCAAAAGTCTAGGTCCGGCATCGGTTGCTGTCGCCTCCTCCATGACGTCAGTGCGCCAGGGGTATAAAAGATGCAGCCGACGCCATTTTCTTCAGTCTTTTTTGCCGCGCGGTGCCCAAAGCAAAAGCAGTTCGCAAAAGCCGGTCGGCCAACTCCTGAGATTTTCAAATCCCAATTTCAGATCCGAAGTCTTCATTAAAGCTAAGTACTACGATGTCAGAAATAGTTAATAATTGTATTTCTTGTGGGAAGCAAATACCTCATAAGGATTTTCATTCATACTGTATTCCTTGCCTAGGCCCTGACCACGATGTTGCTAGTTGTCGGTTTTGTGCTAGATTTAACCAAAGCACTATTAAGAATTGGTACAATTTTGCATTTCATTATTTTGGCAGAAGATTCAATTATATAATGCCGTCTGAACAGCCGACTACTGGAGTTTATAAAAGGCGCAAAGAAAAGGACAGGCATCCGAGGTCCAAAACCAGCAACGTGGCTCACGCTAGGCCTGTCGCCGGTTCTCAGTGAGGTGCTTTCACAGAGCCACAGGCCGCTTCCGACTCCCATGTGGAGCTGACTAGGCCGCTGGAAACTCAAGGTATTGGACACTTGGAAACTATTCCTTCAGATGGGTCTGGAGCCGCTGAGCAGGCATCGGCTTCAGAGGGTGTTTTCAGGCCTACACAGTTATATGTGAAATCAACTTTAGCTTCAAAGACAAAGACTGTAGCAGCTCTAAAGACAAAGAAACAAGTACAGCATTCTCGTAGACAGGCCACCATGCCTAAAAAACAGATGCTTAAAATGACCGAAGACCTAATTACTTTGATCAGGGGTTCCCATCCCCCTCCAGCCGTCCTGATAAGAGGCCTAAGCAAGAGATAGATTATGAATCTTCAGATCAGGTTTCCATTTCCTCTGATTCCTCTTCTGAACAGGAATATTCTCTCCCTCCCTATGAGGATTCTGATGCTGAAGAATCTATCCCTTCAGCCTCTCCTCCTGAGGATTATTCTTTTGGGGAGACCCTGCATACTATGAGGGAGCATTTTCACTGGGAGAGCCAGGATTACTCAGAATCCAAGAGGAGGCTCAGAGACTTCCTTTTATTACCTCAGCATAGGCCCCTTGCTATTCCTCCTGTTTTAGACATTGTAGATGATGTATTTTCAGAGTCCAGTCTGTCTCCTGACTCTCTACCACCAGCTACTGTTAAGCCAGACAGATACTACAGGGTTCCTGATTCACACAAATTTCTTTATAAAAACCCTGCTGCTGACCCAGAAACTATCTCCCAGAGTCCCAAAGGGGTCAAGACTTCCACTGCAAAATACCCTATCCCCTCTGATAGGGATTCAAGGGCCCTGGACGGATAGGGGGAAAAAGATTTATACTTCTGCTACCTTGGCTGTAAGAACTTTAAATTGCCAGTTTCATATGCTTAAATATCAGCAATATCTTATGTCACTGCTTAAACAGAAAATGTTGACATTCAGAATGTGCAGAAAACAAAGAAATGCAGGATTTATTGCATGCAGCTGAGCAAGTGGGAAAGCATACTTTGCAATGTGGTTTCGATTCTCTAGAGGCCTCCTGCAGGGCCGCTGTTACAGGTTCTGTCATTAGGAGGCATGCTTGGTTAAAAGAACAGAATCTGCCCGATCATGTTAAAGCAAAATTATTAGATGCTCCATTACAACATGATACCTTGTTTGGTGTTAAAGCAGAAGAGGTGTTGAAGAAAATGGAGGACAAAGCTAAAGCTATGCAAACAGTCAAGGAATTCTTGCAGGTACAGCCTCCCAGATTTAGCAGGAACTGGCCTACAAAGAATTGGTCCTTTACAGTGTCAGACAGGCCACAAAGAGGCAGATACAGACGCCCCAGAGGCAGATCACAACCCCAAGGCTCATACAGGCCTAAACAATGGGGTATTTCTACCCCCAAAAGTGGAGAGGAAAAATCACAGCCATACAGGAAGCAGTCTCAATGACTTTCCCATGCCAGCACCAAGCACTTATCTTCTGGCAGCTTTTTTGGTGGGGGGGACTAGCACTTTTTTCACAAAATTGGCACATGATCACCCAGGACAAATGGGTCTTAAATATCATATCACAAGGCTACAGATTCCACTTTCACACCCTGCCAAGGCCAAACGGTATGCCAGACCTGCCACGCAGTCAATGGGCAGAGGCACAAAAACAAGTTTCATCCCTCATGGACATGAGAGCCATTCAGCAAGTACCACAGCAAGAGCAGGGACTAGGATTTTACTCAAGGCTATTCTTGATGCCCAGAAAGGACAAAGCCTGGAGACCATTACTGAACCTGTCTATCCTAAACACATTCCTGGATATTCCAAAATTCAAAATGCTAACTCTGCAGCAGCTTCTGCCCATGCTGGGCAAGAAGGCTTGGCTTCTGACTTTAGACCTTAACGAGGCATACCTGCATGTCCCAATCAGACAATCATGCAGAAGATACCTCAGATTTATAGCTGGCTCAATGCTCTACCAATTCTCTGCACTGCCCTTTGGCTTATCTACTGCGCCCAGGGTCTTCTCAAAATGCCTGGCACCAGTAATTGCATTTTGCAGACAAAGAGGAATACAAATATATCCTTACTTGGACGACTGCCTTATTCAAGCAGAGAACAAGGACATTCTACTACAGCATCTGGCGTTTGTAAAAAGATTACTAACAGGTCTAGGGTACACAGTAAACGAAAAGAAATCAAAACTCGTACCCTCTCAAGAGATAATATTTCTGGGTACAAGCTTAAATACAACTGCCCAGATGGCTTATCTCACGCCAGACAAACACAGACAACTGACTACGTATTTCACAATGTTGGCAACAAAGACCCAGTTATCTGCAAGAAAAATTCTGCAGGCTTTGGGCTTCATGGCATCCTGTATTCTGCTAATTCCATATGCAAGACTGCATATGAGGAAACTTCACTGGTATCTAAAAAGTGTTTGGACTCAACATTGCCAGAGCCTGGAAATAATAATTACCCTCATTCCCTGCCTGCAACAGGAGTTTCGATGGTGGGCAAATGCCTGTCACCACAACACGGGACAGCCATTCACCTTACCCACAGCCAGACAGACATTGACAACATATGCATCAGATTATGCCTGGGGGGGCCCATATGGCAGGAAGATGTATTCAGGGCACATGGTCCGCAATTCAAATGCATCTACATATCAATCAAAAAGAGATGCTAGCTGTTCAGAATGCCCTGACAGCCTTCAAGGATCTACTTCATCCAGGACAACTACGGTTAAAGACGGACAATGCTACAGTCATGTGGTACATAAACAAACAGGGAGGCACACATTCCTACCCCCTCTGCAGACTAGCCATTAACTTGTGGGACACAGCATTGACTTACCAAGTACATCTGCAAGCACAATTCCTGCCAGGAAGGGCAAATACTCTGGCAGACTAACTAAGCAGAAACCTAATGGATCCCCACGAGTGGAAATTGGATCCACAAGTCTTCAGCATGATAGCAAGGAACTGGGGATGCCCAGACATAGACCTATTTGCCTCCCCTCACAACTGCCAACTACAGAGATTCTGCACAAGGACTTATCACAAGCAAGCATGGAAAGTGGATGCTCTATCTTTCAGCTTGAAAAACCTAACAGTATATGCCTTTCCTCCTCTGCCTCTCCTCCTCAAGGTCAAACGAGAAGCCAAAAATGATACTGATTGCCCCAGACTGGCCCCGCCAGCACTGGTACCCAATCCTAAAGAGCTCATCTCAATACCCAGCTTGGACATTACCTCAAATTCCTTATTGACCCAACAAGACGGTCAGATACTGCACAGCCAACTCAGGACCTTAAACCTGGCAGCATGGCGGATAATGTAGCCATTCAAGACACACCTCTCTCTAAAGCAGTGATGAATGTTATTTTGGAGGCCAGGAGGCCTAGCACCAGAAAATCTTATGCAGAAAAATGGAAGAGATTCTGTGCTTGGAACCAGGCACAGGGTATTGGCACGATTGTTCCAAATATTCCTCAGATTTTGCAATACTTAATTGAGATACTGGATAAAGGCCTTTCCTTTTCATCAATTAAAATTCATGCCTCGGCCATTTCAGCTCATTACAATACAGAGACACCTATTTTTTCTCATCCATTACTAAGGCAGTACCTCAGAGGGGCCAAAAACATAAGACCTCCAAGGAGAGCACCAATACCTACATGGGACCTCAACTATGTCTTGGAAAAACTCACTCTGCCTCCATTTGAGCCAGCCTCTGCAGCTGATATAAAATTCTTATCCTGGAAAACAGCTCCTAGCAATAACCTCAGCTAGACGAGTCTGAGTTACAGGCACTTGTGGCTGTGGAACCTTTTATCATTTTCCATTCTGACAGGGTTTCTCTGAGGACAAACCCTACATTTATGCCTAAGGGTAGTGTCCAGTGTGGACCTTAACCAAACAATTCATTTGCCTACCTTTTATCCAAACCCACAGAATAAGGGTGAGAGACTTCTGCATTCTTTGGACATTCACAGGCAGCTACGCTTCTACTTGGACAGAACCAAAGCTTTCAGAAAGACTGAACAACTTCTAGTGGCATATGCTGCAGGATCACAAGGAAAGCCGATCTCAAAGTAGACTATTTCAAAGTGGATAGGCCACTGCACTCGTTTCTGCTATTCACAGCATGGTAAATCAGTGCCTAAGGGCATTAGGCCACATTCAGCCAGAGCAGCAGCCACTTCAGCAGCCTTCCTCAGAGGAGTATCAACCAAAGACATCTTAGAGGTTGCAACTTGGAGTCCAGTGCATACTTTTACAAAGCACTATCATTTACCTCTTTACTCTAAATCCAGGGCAGGCTTTGCCACTGCAGTTCTGCAGGGCCTGTTAGCCTCTCCTAATTCTATTTAGCACCAGCCTTTGGGATTCAACCCAATAGTAATGACTGCAACAGTGAAACACGATGAACATAGTACAGTTGTGTACCTACCATAAATGTAGATGTTCGAGTGTATTCACTGTTGCAGTCCAGGTTACCCTCCCACCATCCCCCTTTTCCTTTGCTGGGACTTATCTGTACTTCTCTATTCTATACAATCTATGTGGTGTATTTGCTTGTAGATGAAGGAAAAGTTATTTTTTGTGCGTACATGCTTATTGGCATAATTTAGCCTACCATTTTAGGGGCACCTGACATCGGGGGCAAGAAAAACTGAAGAAAATGGCGTCGGCTGCATCTTTTATACCCCTGGCGCACTGACGTCAGGGAGGAGGCGACAGCAACCGACGCCGGACCTAGACTTTGGAACTCAGGCCGACTGCGGGTAGTCTGCCAGAAGGATAACCCAATTGTAATGACTGCAACAGTGAATACACTCAAACATCTACATTTATGGTAGGTACACAGCTGTACTTTCTTATGCATTTCCTCATTGTTCAGTGATTTCTTTAAAAAAAATACCTTGATGGGGGATATGCTAGCATACTGTTGAGATTCTTGAGAGCCCTTGGTAACAACATATCTGGTCTCCATACATTATTTTTCCACATTGAAACAATTTCTCAATCCACCTTTTCTGTCTTTGTTTCAATGTCTTAAGCAAAATATTTATCCAGTACCTCTGCTTTTTACACAGTCTTCAGTGACGTCCTTCTCATCTTTCCTCAGCTTGGCTTACTAAGTCCTTCCCTACTTTATCTCTGTTGTATAACTAAAGAGGCATTTGTTCATGATGTTGATGTCTTTTGCCAACTTTAATTTAGCTTGTTTGTGCCTTTGCTTTCTTCACTTCTTTCTTGCCCTCTTGCATCCTGTTATGTACTGTGCTCTTTGCCATAGTTGCCTATTGGTCCTATGTAGCCACACTGGCCAACTCTTATTAAAAATGGGCAACATAATCAACATTTTTTACACTGGGCAAGCTCCAACCCTCTTATATATAAATTTTCACTTTAAGGTCACCCTTGTCTTGCGAGAGGAGTGTTCATTGAACAAAAATCAAAAAAGTCTCATTTTCTCCTGAGGCTGTGCAGTTCCATGCTTGCTGGCTACTCTTCTTCAGCTAGGGAGGGATTAAGCTTGTACCTATCAGCCTCCAGTGAAAGGAGTAGAGAGGTTCATGCCTAGAAACTAGCTTGGGGTGTATCCCAGGTTGTTACCACCAACCATCCCTGGATTAAGTACCTGGTGCATAGCTGTGATTGGTCTTCTCGCTGAGTTTTTCCTTCATTCCCACTGTCAAGAGCTCAGTAGCAGATCTCTCTACAGTTCAAGGTGTGATTGGTACTCCTCTCTCCTCTTCCCAGTTCAAGAAAGGCTTAGCAGCAGGCGTAACTGAGACTCCGGATGGTCCTCTCATGCCTGGAGGTACCACAAGTGTAGTCTCACATTAGAGGTACATGCTTTGTTTAATACTGGTGATGTAGATCAATGTGTGAGTATGTACCTTTAAGAAGCTATGCAAGGGCTTGCACAAGTGTATAAATACTGAGCACATGCAAGCTAGACTGCCATTTTGTAGTAAGCTGTTGAGATGTAAGCATGTATATATGTAAAGTCTGTCTGTTAACTAGTTTGTTTATACTTTATGATGCTGCTGTCCATCCTGATGTGTTTCTGTGTATTAAAGCATCTAAACGAAACCCCCCACCTGTTTATCTTATGTGTTAGAGAAGGATGAATGACATGGTGCGAGAAGTGGCATGTCTAAAGGACGTGGAATCAGAAATGGCATATCTAAAGGGCATGAAGTTAAAGGCGGCTTGGCCTAAACAACTTGAGGCACTTGCTTGGGGCTGACAGAATATACAGCAGCGAATCATCCCTAGGATGTGCAAACTTTGCAAAACAAGTCAGAAATGAATTTCTGGTATTAAAACTTGCTTGGCACTATTTATTTTTGCATAATATAAAACAAGGAATACAGAACGTTTCAAATGATATTTGCATAAACTGATATGTACGATATTGATAAAAAAATTCGTATTACTGTGGAAAATGTTTGAAATAAAGTCCTAATTGCATAAAACGAATATAATAAAGGGAAACAACTGCATGTTCACAAAGCATGTATTTTTTGTATTAAGCAAAGGTATCCAAGTTATCAGAAGTGTATAAAGTGTTCACATGTTTACACAGTGTTACAGTAAAGCTATTTTGCAAAGTGCAGCCATTACAGGGCATATTTCATAGAATACAGCCATTACAGAGCATATTTCGCAAAGTAAAGTATTTTTGAAGAGTTTATTGTGCATTTGAATGTTACTACAAGCTCACAGAACAGTTTGCTTATACATAGTTACAAGGGGCCATATTTTCCGAGTGTTTGTGTATACTTTGTGGGCATGGCAGACAGATTTTGAAAACCCAGTGCACTTTTATTTGAATGTAACATTGCTGAGAACTGGAGAGTGTTTGAGCAAGAATATGATATTTTCATACAGGCTACATTTTCTGATAAAGATGACCGCATAAAGGCATTTATTCTATTTAATTTAGCTGGGTCAGAAGCCATAGAAAGGGAATGTGTAAGGGAGGACCCAGAGTGCTTAAAACATAAATTTAGAGAAATGTGTCCCCCCCAGACAAATGTTACAATGGAAAAGCACTTATTTTTCACAAGGGATCAAGCCTGGTGAAACTTTTGCAGCATATATAACTGACTGAGAAACAAGGCTAAAACTTGCAGATTTGGTGACTTAAGGGATGAGTTGATAAAGGACAGACTTGTGTGTGGTACAAAAGATGCCTGTGAGAAAGATCTTGCTTCATAACAGTGATTTAATTTTGAATAAGGCAATTGAGATTTGTCAGATAATACGAGCTTACAGAAAAGCACACAAATATGCTTACCAATGAGAATAGATGAAAAGGCACAGTGACAGAGCTCATGTTGATAGTATGCAGCACGTAGTTAAAAGAAACAGAGCCAAGCACATGGCAGTAACTGTAGCCCCTGCAGCACTCACTGGTAAACCCCAGAACTTTCCAGCAAATTTCAGAGTTCACACAGTATCAGTGAAGCATAAGTGTGAGTCCGCAAACTCAAAGCACGGGCCCCAACCTAGTTTCATTGCCAATTGTTGTAATTGTGGTGGAAGTCATGAATCTAAAAGGGAGAAATGTTTAGCTTTTGGTCAGCAATGCCACAAGTGTAATAAATGGAATCACTTCAAAAGATTTTGTAAATCAAAAGACCCACATTATTTTATTAAAAGAGAACATTTTAAGAAACGAGTTGACATAGGGTCACAGGCTACTCTTTATGTTGAAGGTGTCTCAGTGCTTCATGAAACAGTCAGTGCAGTAGATTTAAGGGCAAAGAATGAAGTATTTTGTACTGTTCAGATAAATGGCAAACCTACAGAGCTCAAAGTTGTTACAGGTTCCAAGTGCAATGTTATGTCAGCAGAAACATTTGCTAGTGTGTGTCATGGTGAAAGGCTTGATTTTGCAAGGTTTGCAAACTGGTTGCTTATGGAGGTGAAGAAATTCAAGCTGAAGGCTCATTAGTGCTTTCATGTTACTCTACTGGAAGAAGCTATGACTTATTTTATGTGGTCAAGAGGCATGTACAGTCATTATTAGGGCTCAGAGACAGTTTGAAAATGGGACTGCTTTCATTTAATAAGGAAGTCCACCATGTTAGCTTAAAAGACAACTACTCTAATTTTGCCCAGTACATGTTTTCTACCTACGCTGATCTTTTCGAAGACAAACTAGGCAAACTCCCAGTTGTGTATTCCATGAAGTTAGACACAGAGGTCAGCCCAGTTATCAGGCCAGCACGTAAAGTTCCAATAGCCATGCAGGACAGAGTCAAGGCCAAGTAAGATAAAATGGTGCGATAAAGTGTGATTTGTCCAGTTGAAACTCCATCTGAGTGGGTATCTTCCACGGTGGTAGCTCATAAGAAAAGCTCAGATAACATCAGAATATGTACTGATCCACAAGATTTGAACAGAGCATTAAAAAGACCTCATCATCCAATGCGCACAGTCGAGGATGTCATAGCCTTAGTGCCAAATGCCACTGGGTTTTTTTTCTGTCTTGGATGCAGTGTGTTCATTTTGGCAAATTCAGCTTGACAAGAAATCATCATTGCTCACTACTTTCAGTACTCCATTTGGCAGGTACAGATTTTTGAGAATGCCATTTGGGATAAATTCTGCAAGTGAAGTCTTTCAGCGTGTAATGGAGCAAATTCTTTCGTAGTATCCTTGTGCTATTATAGTAGATGACATACTAGTAAGAGGTCATGATGAAGCAGAACATGATAGAAACCTCAGAAAAGTTCTAGAAAAGGCACATTAAATGATTCTTAAGCTCAACCCACACAATTTATTTACAAGTACGGGCTTACGATCAGACCCTTCCAAACAGCCAGCCATTCTTGAGATGCCAGCAACAGATAATGTTCAAGCCTTGCAACGTTTTCTTGGCATAGTCAACTACCTAGGCAAGTTCTGTCCAGACTTCAGCCAACTTTTCAGCACTGCTTAGAGAGTGGACACACAAAGATACAGTATATACAGACTATACAGTAGTACCCTGCCACCACCCACTAATAATTATCAGCTACTCAAAGGCCCTTAAAAGGGTGTACAATTACTGTACAACATTATTATCCAATTCGCAGTATGACTAAACATTCAAAGCTTATTAGAGTGATTTGGTACATGATCCTTATGTACATGCAATGTACTCTTAGAGCTTAACTTATTTCTACACAAAACAGCCACAGTTAAAAGGTTTTAAAATATTTAATAAATAATTAAAACCACAAGACAATACTTTCTACTACACAGTGCTAGTCAAGAGTTCAGAGATCACACAGAAATACTTAAAATAAATCAGTAGTACAGTTCTGACATCACAGAAAAACACTTGGTCTAAACTTTCTAGTCCCTAGCTATTTCTAAAAGAAAACACAAGTCTTAAGATAACTTACATATGAGCAAGACAGTGCTGTGAGTTGGATGGTCCAGACAAAAATGCTTAATGCCTTCTGATTCTCTCTGTTTAAGTTGCTGTTGCAGTCCTAATTCCCATTACATCATTTTTTTGCACTTTCCTGGTGTTCCCAGGCTGACAGAAACTGCATTTACATTATTTTACACATAGGCAGAAACCAGAGCAATAAAGGACATTTATGCATGCAAATTTTGGTCATTAACTTTAGCCTTAAAACAATAGGCAGGAAGCTTTCATCTAGCCCGACCGGAGCTGAATTATAAATATCAAAGACAGTCATGAAATGTTTGATTTAGCTTTCTTGCAGTAGAGGGGCAATGTTGCTACATTGTTTTAAGTTCAGCATTTCACAGCATATTCTTTCATTTAAGAAAACAAGCTTATAGTTTCCATTCATATTTACAAATGACAGAATTATGTATCAAATTCTATTTGACTAGGCTGGCAGCCTTCACTCATCCTCACCCAATTTTCACAGACCTATCCAGATCGAAACAGACCACCAACCTTTAGTCACTATCTTGAGAAAGCCAATGCATTCAACTCCAGCCTGATTGCAATGTATGATGCTGAGAATGCAAAAGTACAATTTCAGTCTTGGCTACAAGAAAGGCAGACTTCTTTATCTTGCTAATACATTATCCAGATCACTCAAAAATACCACAGAACAGCATGAGAATGACAACCTTGATTTTGAAGTAATGGAAGTAAGAAACTTTTCCTATGTACATTTTGATGAGCTAAGAGATCACACAGCCACAAATCCAGTTTTACAGAGGCTCAGTTTATCAAAAAAGATGGCTGTCAGGACAATCTAGTTTACCTCAAGAAGAGCAACCTTATTTTCTATACAGAGAGGAGATTTTCTGACAATGGCATCATTATGAATGGTCCGAAAATAATTGTTCCAAAGTCCTTGCAACCAGAGTACATTACCATCATGCATCATGGTCACCCAGGAGTCAATTTTACCAAGAGGGTGAGAGGACTAGTATTTTAGCCTTCTATGTCACAAGACATTGAGAGAGCACTTTTATCTTGTTCCGTGTGTAATAGTACAAAGCCACATCAACAGAAAGAACCACTTCATCTAACCCAGATTCTGGAACTACCTTGGTCGACAGTAGTTACTGATATCTTCGAGTGGAATGGTCAGCATTATGTGGTGTTAGTAGACTCTTACTCTAATTGGTTTGAGATTAACTTACTTCCTAACCTAGCATCCAGTACAGTCATTACTAAGATCAAGTGTCGTTATGCAGTGCATGGTAGCCTGCACAAAGTTATTTCTGACAATGGTACGCAGTTTACAAATCAGTTCAAAAGAGTTGCAGAAGAATGGGACTTTACTCATGTCACAAGTAGTCTGGAGTACCCGCAGTTAAATGGTTTGGCACAATGTGCAATTCAAAGTGCAAAACAGTTACTTGAGAAGTCAAAACGTGGTAACCGTGATGTTTTCCTGAATCTCAAAAATGTTCCTCGTGATAAACATCTCGGTTCACCTGCTCAGAGACTTCTTTTGAGACAAACCAGAACTACATTATCAATCAATAGTCAATTGTTGGTTCCATGTGTCAAGAACAACAGGTTAGTGAAAGCCAATCTATTGAAGAAGTGCCTAACCCAGAAGTCCAACTACGATAAGACCAGCAAACCACTCAGTCCGTTATGAGAAGGACAAGTGATAAGGATGCAGACATCCAAAGGTTATGATCAGTTTGTGTCATGAAGAATACTGGTCCATAACCGAGAGCATACATTGTTGAGTCACAAGGAGCAATTTTTAGATGGAATCGGAAGCATTGGAGACCAGTGCCTGAGCCTATACCGCAGCACATATCATGTGAGAAAGATTCTTTATCTCAGAGTAAGTAGTCAGGTGTTACAATTCCTGAGGAAGTTCCAGAGGACATTCCTGTTCCTGTGATGAATCCAGAAGCTACTGATAAGAGTTGTGCACTGCAGACTGTCCCTGTTGCTTAATTTGGTCCACACTATTATGTTACGACATATGGGCACATCTCTAAACGCTGTGACAGATACGAAGCAACTTGGACATGAGCATTCTGTTTTGTTTCTAATGTCTACAGTAATGCATATCTAATTGATATTGTTTTGTATAAAGGGCAGTCTTTTTAAGAGGGAAGATGTATATCAATATCTGTGTCTATACCTTTAAGAAGCTATCCAAGGGTTTGCACAGGTGTATAAATACTGAGCACGTGCAAACTAGACTGCCATTTTGTAGTAAGCTGTTGCGGTGTAAGCATGTATGTAAGGTTTGTCTGTTAAGTAGTTCATTCGTACTTTTATGATGCTGCTGTCCATCCTGATGTGTTTCAGCATCTAAACTAAACCCCTCGCCTGCTTGCCTTATGTGTTGGAGACGGACGAGTGACAGGTGAGATCTGCCCTTAAAGCTAAAGGGTTATACCCTATGGAACATACTTTACTTTCTGAAGAAGATCCAATCCAAGCATCTCTGATGCTGCTCTTAGCATGTGTCACCTCAAATTTTAAGAACCCCATTACACATATCCATAACCCCCTGATATTCTGTGGATCTCTGATAATTCAAATGTGTGCTGGCAGAGAGGTAGGAGAGCTTTTTACAGTCTATCACTATCTTCAGCCTTCTTTTATAGATGTATAGACTTATAGCCTTTGAGATTCCCCGATGACTGGTCAGTAGCTCCTCTGTCTTCTCCACAAAAAAGACCACTACTTAGAAAAACAGTGAAACTTGTCCTGAGGCATACATTATTTATGTAGCCTGGAAGCATCTGGATTCAACTTCCTTTGCTCCTAAGAAGGCATTTGCTTTCTTTAAATCCCTGGTGGATTGGACTGATATCTTGAGTAAGTACTCCAAGGCAGATTATTGTGCAATATGTTTGGTTGTCCAGTATACTTCACAGGGTCTCAACACTTTTCAACCTTGCCACCATAAATGTGTCCACAGATTTGGGAAAGATGGCAAGAGGGTGTTTTTCTTTGTCACTTCTTGCCTTGGATCATTTTCTACCTGTTTCATATGCCCTAGTATTTTGTTTCAGACTGAGGAAAAACATAGAGGTGTTCCCAATACTGAAATCTTGGAGTATGTGGAAAAGACTTGTGCACTGAATTCTTTTGTAGGTCTACACACTTTTTATGTCTGGTTTATATCTACTCTAATTTTGATTGTGTTTACGCTGTGGCCAAAGCAGCAGACTCAGAAATGTTTCTCTGCTTGATGCCATGGCTTTTATTCTGTAAGCTGAGGATATAATTTTTATATGTCCCCTTCTTGGGGTTGAAGTACTATATAGACAGTATTGTAGGAGAGGAAACGGGCAATCTAATTTCAGAGACACTCCTTGATATGCTATATAGCTGTATTTATCCTATCCACCATTCATAATTCATTCTTTATATGTTTTCAGGTGATTCTGTGCTTAAGGATGGCGGCACACCCTTCATGATGCATGCCATGATGAAACATTTCAACTAAATAAACAAACTTTTTGCCTGAGCTCACCAGGTCCTTAATGCATCTCATATAGTTTGGATCTTGATCTAGCTGTTATTGTTAAAATTTCCAAATTCATCTCGTCTTTGGTTTGAGTTTCATTCTGATCTTCATGTATTTTCTGAAATTGTAACCAGTCTTATAGTTTTTATGCTATGGCTTGAGTGTAGAACTTTAGGGTTAAGACTGATTGCCAGAAGGAAAATGTTTGTAGGATTGGTAGAGTCCTATCACTTCTGATGGAAAGTCTGCACTGGCAGTAGCTTACAGGAGTACTGCAGCAGAGGCTCAATGGACCAGCAAAGGTGCATCACTAGCTCCGTCCTTGCAGGGGTGCACCCAGGTTATCTTAGTGTTAGATATCTTCAAATCATTGGTTTGGAGCCTTCCAGACTTATCTCTTAGTGACTCCTTGTGTTACCTCATCATAGATCAGTAGAACTTTGGGCAAGACCTCACCTTCTGGGACTACTCAAAAGGCCCATCATGTCATTTAAACCTGGAGTCTAGGCTGAGGAGAAGCAGTCAGTAATCGCATACCAGAGCCCATAGCCCAACCTAGGACATCAAAAGATTGTTTGATGCATGGTGGGAATATGAAATTTCTTAATGTGCAAGAAGGGAGATCTATCCTTAAAGCTGTGGGGTTGCATCCTATGGAGCTTGGTTCCCACCATTTCCAATTATCTCTGTGTAATTGCTACTTCCCATTTCTAAAGATCCCATTTTGATTTCTTTTCTCTCTTTTTACGTTATTCAGTTAGTGAAATGCAACTGGTTTAGATTTTAATTTTTCTAGTAATTGCTCTTTGGCAGCGAATAAAATGAAACTTAAGACCCTACTATGTCTAGGCTGCCCTTCTGGATGTATCTGGTACAAAATAATGTCATCTGCAAATGAAGCCAATGTTTCTTGATTACCATATCAGTTATACCCATGAATTTTTGAGTCCCTCATTTTCTTTGCCAATGTCTCTATATATAAAGCAGTTAACACAAGGGAAAGAGGATACCCCTACCTAATTTGTTTTAAAAGTGTTCAGATTTGTAAAGTAATACTTACTTTTTCTCATCTTGGTTGGCTCTGCCCCGCTCCGTTCGCCCTCGCTAACGCTCGGGCTCTCTCCGCTCCCCTGCCCCCTATTCCCTCCCGTCCCCACTACCTCTACAGTTATAGTAATCACAGCCACACCCACAGCTCACCCCCACATCACCTCCACCAATCACAGCTTCACAAGTCATACCACATTATACCACACCAACTTGCTCCACACAAAATACTCCCAATCACTCTAATTTCCACTAGGCATTTTTTACGTCATCCACACTACTTCCCCATCCACATATAGTACAACCCTATAATTCCTATTCAGACCCCCCCCCCCACCTAGAAACAACTTGAACTTTATATAACCATGACTATCGCACAACTAAGTCTAGTCTGTCTTCTCATAATTCTTTACAACACCACAAGTCATCACTCTAGCAATATCCCTAAACTTAGTAGCACAACACTGCATTATGCACTCTCTTATGCAGACACCACACATTATAATAATATCTGCCCACAGTTATTCAAGAACTACATAATGGACCAATTCAGGACTAAACACATATGCTCTCATTCCTACTCCAAAAAAACACAATACTTTCTCACACTCCTCACCAAACTCCAACATCTGTATAACCATTTTAACTCCATGCTCACCATAAGTGGGGATATCCACCCCAACCCAGGCCCAAATCCATCCTGTCCAACACAAACTGCTCCAACACAAATGTCAGAACATAACATCCCCACTTTCTTCATCTTTGGGCAAATCAACAACAGCAGCAAAACCAACCATCTTTTAATGCTAAATATTAACGTTAGAAGTATCAAAAATAAAATACCTGAATTCCAGGCCACAATAGCACACTACTCGCCAGACATAGTTGCTTTAACAGAAACCTGGCTAAATAAAAACATAACTAACTCAGACGTTCTCCCTACCGGCTGCAATATCATTAGACAAGAAAGACCACTTCATAAAGGGGGTGGAACTGCCTTACTGTACAAGTCAAACTTAACTATCCGTCAGTTACCAAACTCCCACCCCTCCCCCAATAATTGGGACATACTTATCTCGCAACTTCAACTTCACCCTAAAAAGGTCATCACCACAATTGTGATCTATATTCCACCTGGTAATACACCTGCTAGCCTTAAAGACTTCTTATCCTGGTGTTCTTCCACATACTCACAAGAAACCCTTATTCTGGGGGACTTCAACCTAGATTGGTTCACCTGTACATCAGAACTACCAAGTAATCTAATAAATCTCCATGGCTACCAGCAGCTAGTCCAAATTCCAACTAGATGTGATAAAAAATCTAAAAGGGAATCCATCCTTGACTGGGTCCTAACAACCGCACATTGTACCCTCACACAGGCAGTCTCCCAGACACCTTAAGTGACCACAACATAATATACTTTATACGTAGTAGAACAAGCATATGCAAAACCACTAACTATATATCCACTAGAAACACAAAACAATTCTCTCCTGAGGTCCTCAACACTTTACTCTGTAACTGTGACTGGACCCCCCTAAAAACCCTCCCACTTGACCAGGCTGTAGCATATTTCAGCAAAACATTTCTACAGCACCTAGACACTGTTGCTCCATTGCGCAAAATCAAGGTTAGAACCTCCACAAACCCTTGGCTCGGTAAAGAAACCAAACAAATCCTCATGTCCAGAGACACTGCCTGGCTTTAGTATCAAAAAAACAAAGAAACACAAAGCCTAACTAAGTACCAAGAACTGTGCAACCGTGCAAAAAAATGCATTAGGCTGGACAAAAAATCCTACTACACAAACATTGCAAACTAAATACCAACACAACCCGCAAAAATTTTGGAAAAATGTAAACCAGCTACTAAAATCCACCCAAAAGGCTACCCCCAAATCAACCACCCCTGACACTAAAGTTCCCATTGAAACACAATTCAACTCCCACTTTGTGAACTCAATTCTATCCTTAGTATCACAGGACAGTTCCTTCCTCACTATCCCCCCAACACAAATAACACTAATACAAGCTTTACCCTCAAAACAGTTTCCACGACTTCCATCAAAAGCATGCTCTCTAAACTAAAAACCTCATCAACAGCAGCCAACCTACTCCCCAGCTATTTCTTGAAACTCACAGCAGATGCTATTGCTATCCCTGTCTCCACTCTCATAAACAGATCAGTTGTTGAAAACTATGTGCCCAAACTCTGGAAAATATCCTATGTTACACCCATACATAAAGGCGGGACTTCCACTGAACTTAATTACTACAGACCCATTGCTTTACTCTCCCCCCTGGCCAACATCCTAGAAAAATGCATCCATACCCAGATGCTAAAGTATCTCCTAGACAGCAACATCCTGTCACCTATTCAGCATGGTTTCAGACCTGCCCATAGTACCACTACAGCCCTCCTCTGCTTCACAGACACAGTAAACCGTCTCAGAAATGAAGGCCTACAAGTGTCAACTCTTTTTTTTGGATATGTCCAAAGCATTTGACACATTCTCACATCAAATCCTGCTAAACAAACTAAACCAATATCATCTATCAAATTCCACTCTTGCCTGGTCCCAAAGCTACTTAACTGACAGGTACCACGCTGTGAAATGGGAAAATTCTCTCTCTCCTCAGCTGCCCATAACTATAGGAGTCCCGCAGGGTTCTATCTTAGGACCACTACTATTCACAATTTTTACAAATGACCTCCATACCTCCACACAGCATGCATCTATAATTCAGTATGCAGATGTGACACTACCTTAATCTGTGCTGCACAAAACATTCCCACCCTCCAGCAAACAACTCAACTAGCATTCTCTGACATTGAAAACTACCTTACCAAAGCCCAACTTATCCTCAATCCAAAGAAAACTCAGCTTGTGATTATAATCAGTTCTAACAAAAACACTAACAGTCAATTCACTATCTACTCCACAAATGCTACTCCAATTTCTCTAGTGGCACAGGATAAGCTATTGGGAATAACCATAGACTCCCACCTAAAATTTGATAGTCATCTCATCTTAACTATTAAAAAAGTATATGCCAAACTAGGGTCACTCTACCGTATCAAACCATTTCTTACCAACAACACAAGATCAGCCATTGCCCGCTCCCAACTTCTATCCACCCTACTCTATGCATCTCCCATTCTGACTAATCTCAGCAAAACTGAACTAAGCAAAATGGAAGCCTGCTATAACAGAATTGCCCGCTTTGCTGCACATTGCTCATATAGGACTCATCACTGTACTGCTTTGAGACAGCTCCACTGGCTTGAACTGCCCAACCTCCTAACCTGCAATCAGCTCTGCCTCTGTCATTCTGTTACCTCCCCAATAAGTGTCCTGCCCTCAGAAACCTAGTACAACATCACTCAGCCAAAAGGCCTCTTAGATCATCAAGCAAACTACTACTAGAAGTCACCAACAGCTACAATAGCTTTGGAGATGCACTATATAGTAGTTCAGTGGCTAAAAAATGGAACTCTGTCCCTACTAACATTCAAAACACATCATCCAAAGCCTCCTTTAAAGACTTCATCAGGCAACATCTCAAGCAAAGTTGGCAGTGCCATGATTGCTCCCCAGGCTAGTGAAAGCGGATAACACATACATACAAAATTGAGAGCACCTGATAATAGATGTTATGTGATCCTATCTCGCCTACATTCAGTACTGATGGGCTCGGAGCCGATCCCTCGGCTCCGACTCGGCACGCTATGCTATAGAGCGAAGCCTCTTATTGGCTGAGCTATTTCTTACCCCAGGATGCACCACCACTAATCCCCCAGATCTCATTTGCCGCTTACAAGCTAGGACGTGGTCTCAAACTTGGCTGAGCTAAGTACTGTTTTCTTCAAAGTTTCCTGTCAGGAATTTTGCTAATTTTACCCCAAAAGCTGTTTTAACAGCTATTGTTGTTGTACGAGTGTGTTTTGATAACTTTGGTTGAGGAAAATTGTGTTTTGGGTTAAGGGAAGGTTTCCCGTTTAAGTTAGAGGGGCCTTCCCCTATTCTTATCTAGCGTCTTTTGTTTTTTTCAGGAGGTCAAGTACCTGCTTAAGTTAAAGGGTCTTGACCCTCCTTTTCAGTGAAACTTGGTTTTCAGTTTTCCCTGTGGTAAAATCTTTACTGAACAGCTTCTTTTAACTAGTTTTCTTAGTGAACTGTTAGTCAGCATGTCTAAGGAACATAGACCCTCTGGGTTTAAAAAGTGCACGAGGTGTGGTTACAAAATGTCGATAACTGACGACCACTCCTCGTGCGTATATTGTTTAGGCGCCAAGCACCTACAGGAGTCCTGTAGCGTGTGTCACGCCTTTTCTTCTAGAGTCCTCCAAGAGAGGAAGAATAAATTAATATTAAAAGGGCTGATTAAACCCTCCTTCGAGGAGGCCTTATCTTCCTCTTTCTCTCCTACCAAAAAGAAAAAAGCGTCTGCTCTGACCAGTCTGTCGGAACCGACTGCAAAAAAACCTAGGCAGGCTTCTCCATCGGCTCCACGGACTTCGGAGCCGAGGGCGGAACGGTCTGCCTCGATGCCTCCAGTCTCGACCCCTCTGGTTTCGGAGCCGAGGACTGGGGCATCGAGAGGCGGGTCACCTTCATCGGCTCCACTGATTCTGGAGCCGATGAGGGTTGCTGGCTCAGACTCTTCCCCTTCGGCGCCGAAGTCCTCCTCAGCACCGAGGGAAATTGTTTTGAGGTCTCCCTCGGAACCGATAGTAGTCGAATCCATTCGGCGCCAGTCCCCTAGTCCTATGGAGCCGATGGAGAAGTCGGTTCGGACCCGATCAGTGTCATCTAGATCCTCCAAGATGTCTGATTCGGACATCGACAGGGTGCTCCTAAGACTTTTTCAGTCTCCGGTGTTCCCAAAGTTAGTTTCGGCTCCAGCCCATTCGGCTTCAGAGCCGATGGCCTACTCTGTTGTTATGGTTCCTCCTCCAACAGCCTCGGCACCGTTGGAGCCGGTGCTGGTGGAGCCGATGGAGGTTTTTGGGTCGGGCCCGACCCTTACTCCAACCCCGGCTCTCGAGTCGGAGTTCGGTACGCGGACTTCCTCTGTCGGCCCCGGGGGGGACGCTTCGGAACTGATGTTTTTGGTCCCAAGCCTTCCTCTCGGTGCGTCTGCTGCGGGGGTACCGTCTACCGTTGTGGCCACGGAGGTGGGACCTTCCCAGGATTCTGGTGGTCCCACCTTCAGGGCCATGAGGAGTGCGTTAGCCAAATCTTCTTTGGCTACCTCCACGGTCTCCCCAGCACCTTCCCTGCATACGGAGACTGGGTCTTTGGCAGTCCCCCTTTCCTTAGACAGCGGAGCCCCGGGGCCTGAGGTTACCCCCACTGGGGGTTCCCCCCCTCCTGGAGGTCCCTCTGAAGCTTCTTCGGAGGAACCCCCCAGGAAAAGATCGTGCAAGAGGAAGCACGTTGACTCCCCTGATGAGTCTCTCACATCAGACACTGATCTTGATGATGCAGAGGGGTTCCCTAAGTCGTCCTCAGATGATGTCTCCTTTGCAGACATCCTGGAAGCCCTTAAACAACGAGGCGGCTGGCAATCCAACCCCCCTTCTGCTGATGGGTCGGTGTTCCTTAAGGCCTTCGGGGCTCAGCCCTCCGCCTCCTGGGTGTCTCCGCCCTTCGAGCTCCTAGATTTGATCTGTCGAAGGGCATGGGAACACCCAGACTCTGTGGAGCCGGTGCCTGCTCGTCCAAATAAGTTCCTGTCAGCACCCCCAGAAAAGGAGTTCTTGATGAAAGGTGTGGCTGTAGATGCCTTGGTGGTGGCATCTGCTACCCAGCAAGATGTAGCAGAGGCTTCGACGTCCGTCCATCCTCCTAATAAGGAGTCTAGGAGCATGGATCGGTACGGTAAGCGCACCCTAAGTTCAGCGGCCTTTACTTTAAGGTCCCTGAACTATCTAACGCACTTTACCAGATTTCAGAGGGATCTGATTAAGGAACTTTCAGATACCCTCTTGGGTAACCTGCCTGAGCAGCTGGCCCAGACGGTTGGCTCTCAGCTGGCTACGCTGTTGTCCATATCAAACTCGTCCATGAAGCTCATTTCTTATGCGGCCGAAGGGGCGAGTAGAGCGGGTACAGGCATTGCTCTACGGAGGCAAGCCTGGCTCCGCCTGTGTCATTTTGCGGAGGCCTTTAAGTCTTCCTTTGTCGACACCCCCTTTGATGGGTCCTCTTTGTTTGGACCCAAGGTAAAGGACACATTGACCCGCTGCGAGCAAGAAGGTAAGACTTTGACTGCCGTGAGCACGATTTTCCACTCCCTTCGGCCTTATCCCAAGGCTAAAGAGGAGGGAAAATGTGGTTCCGTAGATCTCAGAAGTCTTACCCTCACAGCAGGATGATCCCCTTCTAGAGGCAGGGGAGGGGAAATTCTTCTGGAAGACGCCGTCCCAGAGGCGGCAGAGGCCCCCGCAACACTGGAGACCGTGAGTCCTTTCGTGGCTCTTCAGCCTTTCACAGTCCCTGAGGGATTGCACTTCTGTGCAGCTCCGGAGCCAGTCGGGGGTCGTTTTTCGAAGCACCTAAAAGCCTGGGAAGGTATCACTCAGGACCGATGGGTGCTTCGAATTATCGCCGGAGGTTACGTCATCCCTTTTTCTCACTCCCCACCTCAGTCCAAAAAGATCCCGGACCCGCCACCCAGTCAACGGGAAATTGCAGCCTCAGAAGTTTCAAAGCTGCTGCAAAAAGGAGTCATCCAACCGGTCCCCGCAGACCAGATCGGATTAGGGACTTACTCAAGATTCTTTTGGTGCCAAAAGACCGGGGACTTGAGGCCCATTTTGGATCTCAGCATTCTAAACCATTCAGTCAAAAGTCCAAGTTCGAATGGTCACCCTACAATCCATTCTCCCACTGCTGGAGAAAGGTGTTTGGATGTGCTCCATAGATCTCAAGGACGCTTATTACCATATCATGGTACATCAAGCGTCCAGGAGACATCTGCGCTTCAGCCTAGGAGGCAGTCATTTTCAGTTCAGCGCTGCCCTTTGGTCTCACCACAGCCCCCAGGGTGTTCACCAAATGTTTGGCGGTTGTGACTGCTCACCTGAGAAGTCTAGGATTCCAGGTGTTTCCGTATCTAGACGACTGGCTCCTAACTGCCACCTCCAAGCATCTACTATTGCGGAGCCTACAAGCCACGATATCACTGGGCACTTCCCTTGGAATCACCTTCAATTGGCCAAAGTCTGTGTTGCTGCCATCTCAACACATAAGATTCATCGGAGTAGAGATAGACTCAAACCGAATGCGGGTCTATCTACCTACAGAAAGGATACAAACCATACAGGCTCAAGTTCGAGCCTTACTTCCCAGATCCAAAGCCCCAGCCAGAATGGTCCTGCAGCTATTGGGATCTATGTCCGCCACGGTTCTTCTAGTTCCCCTAGCAAGGTTGCACATGAGAATTCTCCAGTGGCTTCTTTCATCTCAGGGGTCCTTTCAGGATCTCCCTCTCAGTCACCTCATATGGATCACGGAAACCTGCAAACGGGACCTTCGCTGGTGGCTGGTGCCCTCCAATCTGGATCAGGGACGACCCTTTGTTCCACCTCCTCCTGTGGCCACTTTGACTACGGACGCCTCCCAGATGAGGTGGGGGGGCATTCCCTGGGCAGGTCAGTCCAAGGCAAATGGCATTCGGAAGAGACCCTACTTCATATCAACATCCTAGAAATGAGGGCGGTGCTTCTGTCCCTACAAGCCCTTCACGATTACCTCCCTCAGGGCATAATTGCCATTCACTCCGACAACATGTCAATTGTCTGGTACCTGAACAAACAGGGAGGGACCAGATCCTACCCCCTTTGCAGAGAGGCCATGAGAGTTTGGGAATGGGCAGTGTCGACCAAACGTTTTCTAGTGGCGACTCATATCCCGGGCAAGTCCAACGTGATAGCCGACAGACTGAGCAGAACTATCCTCTCTCCACACGAGTGGTCTCTGAACATTACGGTTGCTAATCAGATTTTCAGCAAATGGGGAATTCCTTGTTGCGACCTCTTCGCAACTCCGCTGAATGCGAAGTGCAAAAAGTACTTCTCCCTCACCCCGGCTCCGGGGGAGAGTCCTATGGACGCACTAGCCCATCCGTGGCCCACCGGCTTGCTATATGCTTTTCCCCCAGTCCCCCTCCTTCCCTGAGTGATCCAAAAGGCATCTCACTTGGGAGCAAAATGATCTTACTTGCTCCTTACTGGCCTCGTCAGGTATGGTTCCCCTATCTTCGGAAATATGCACTGGAAGGTCCATGGTTCCTGGATCAGATCCCAGACCTATTGGTTCACCAGTCGGGACTACTCCACCAGTCCCTACACACCTTAAAATTGACGGCTTGGCTCCTCCTCTTCCGACTATAGTCAGGAATCATACCTTAGATCCGGAAGTTGTACACATTTTATCTTCGGCCCACAAGTCTGCTACTAAGAAATTGTATTCTAGCAAATGGAAGAGATTTGCTATTTGGGCTCAGCTCCGGGGCCTGGATCCCATCACTATTTCCGTATCAGAAGTACTGAAATTTCTAACTTCCCTTTTCAATTAAGGCTCTTCAGTCTCTACCATCAAGGTTCAATTGGCAGCTATTTCCAATTTTCACGAATCTATAAACCCACCTTTAATGAGCAACAGATTGTGTAAAACCTTCTTGAAAGGTGCTGCGCTTTTACGACCTCCAATTTCTCATCCTGCTCCTCCATGGGATCTCGATGTGGTGTTATGTGCCTTAACTTCCTCCCCCTTCGAACCGGCAGCAACATGTGATTTAAAATTTCTATCGTGGAAAACTGCCTTTCTGGTTGCGATTACTTCTGCCAGAAGGGTTTCAGAGCTTCAAGCTTTGTCTGTAAAACCTCCGTACTTGGTTTTTCACAAAGATAGGGTATCTCTCAGGCCAAATCCATCCTTTGTCCCTAAGGTTTGTTCCAGTTTTTGCCTACAACAGTCATTAGAACTTCCAGTCTTCTTTCCAAGTATTCAAACAAAGCGGAATACATATTCCACACATTAGATGTCCACAGGCAATTGCGTTTTTATTTAGATAGGACCAAACAAACAAGGAAAACAAATCAATTGTTTGTATCCTTTTCGGATAATAAATTGGGCAAAGCCGTCACAAAGGTCACTATTGCCAAATGGATCAGGGACTGTATTACTCAAGCTTATTCCTTTTCTAATAAAGAGCTTACGACCTCTGTCAAAGCTCATTCTACAAGAGCTATGGCTACTTCAATAGCATTCCATTCTAAGCTTGCCATTAGTGACATTTGTGCTGCGGCTACGTGGTCCTCCCCGCACACTTTCATTTCCCACTACAAATTGGATGTGGCATCTAGAGGATGAGCTTCATTTGGTTCCACAGTGCTCAGGAGTGTTTTCCAGTGAGCCACCCAGGATTTAGGTGCTAGGACGCTGTCCCATCAGTACTGAATGTAGGTGAGATAGGATCACATAACATCTTTTAGTTATGTACTTACCATAACTTTAGATGTTTGGGATCCATCTCACCTACATTCCCAATAACCCACCCTCCTTCCCCCTTCCTTGGAGATCAGAGGATATCAGAAGGTCCGAATCCTGTTGTTTCATCTTGAAACATCTGGGAATGTTATATAAACAAGTTGTGTATGTGTGCATGAATGCGGACAAACAAGATCTGGGGGATTAGTGGTGGTGCATCCTGGGATAAGAAATAGCTCAGCCAATAAGAGGCTTCGCTCTATAGCATAGCGTGCCAATTCGGAGCCGAGGGATCGGCTCCGAGCCCATCAGTACTGAATGTAGGCGAGATGGATCCCAAACATCTAAAGTTATGGTAAGTACATAACTAAAAGTTTTCAATCTTACTCACAAACACTGGCTAATCTACAATGTATGTACTGTACCTGTGTGCTATGTATGTATTCTACCTATGTTCTAAATTTCAGCTGTGCACCACAAATCTATTAATTACCTTTATTTTTAAAATTAATATTTTTTTGTTTGTTCTCTCCACTGTAACTGTTTGTGCCGCATACCACTGTAAAAACATGTCTCCTGTAATTTGTGTATAATGATCATGTCTAAATACTAAATGTGTCTGTAATTTTTCTTTGCAGAGCTTTTCTCCCCAGGCCTCTGCTGAAAAAGGGCCTTTTCGGCGCAGTCAGACACCCCCTGTTAACAAATGTAAAATAAAATAAAAATAAATAATTTCTCTAGTCAAATGCAACTCATCAGAGAGCAACATTCCAACTTTAATTCTTGCCTCCGATCCTTTACATATCCTCCTAAAAATACCAGCTTACTCTGTCAGATGTGTTTTTTGCATCAAGGTCCACTAGCAACAGCAGTATTTTCTTACATTCTGCTTCCCTCTGGATCGTCATTGTTCTGTTAATGTTGTTAAAGGGTTGCCTCCCAGCCACAAAACCGTATTGATACATATCTATTAATTTTGGAAATACCTTTGCCATTCTTTTAGCTAGCATGTCTATAAATGCTTTATTATGTTTTATAGTTGAAATGAGTCTATATGAAGCTGGTTCTGATGGGTCTTTACCATCTCTAGGTAATACAGCCACCACAGCTTTCTTCCAGGATGTTGGTGCTTCCCCTCCTTTTAAAATTCTATTAAACAAAATCTTCCAGATCTTTATAACTTTCTTGTTTCCAAACTTCTACAGGAATACCATCTCTTCCTGTTGATTTTCCTGCAGATTGAGTATACACCACTGTTTTTTTCTCATCTCATCATGTTAGTTGGTGGGCCTCATTTAGCTCTACCCTTTACATAATGAAGTCTTCCATAAATATTTCCATTTGTGCTCTTATTTGATTTCCACAGTCACTCCTTCATACCAGTTTTCATAAAATTTCCAAAATATCTTTAATATCTCCATAGGATCTGTGGTTATTTTTCTTGTTATAGGTTCCCTAAATCTGGCAATGATCCTTTCTTCTTTCTCTTGAATAAGGTTGTTTTCTGGAGCTGTTATAAAAAAAATAGTTGCTTAACTGCAGTCTTTCTAAACTGATGCATATTATCCAAATGCTCTCTTTATTTTCTCTTTAGCACTGTGTAGTTGCACCTTTCCTTGTTCTGTGAGATTCCCCATATTCTGCAATACTTCAGCCTTTGTCAACATCTCTTAGTAATTCCTGTTACTTTTTAGTCATATGCCTTTCTCTTTTATTTCTACCCTATTTTTTAAACTATATTTTTTCATTTCATTTTACCCCAGCCATTGGCTATCATTTATGAAGAAGTTTGTCTTCTCTAATATTTCTCAGATATGTGGGAGAATGCTAATTCCCCATTTTTACTTCATTGCTCTGCATTTTTATCTTTTTATTTTTTTTTGGGGGGGGCATGATCTGGAACAGTTTCTGGATGGGTGTTGAAGCTTTCAATCAAATACCCATGTTCCTGTAATTTATATCCAGTCTAGCCCTGTTATTGTACCTTGGGGAATAATAATATGTAAATTCTGTTCAAGTTCCTGCTACTGAATTTACGTCTTTCATACCAAGTATTTTCATAAATTTCTTCAAGAAATCACTGCTTTTTTTGGTCCCCCGATGCATCCTCACTATTGCAAATTAAGTTCCAGTCCCCACTTATAAGTAATATTCCCTGCTGAAAGATAATTATTTCTCCCAAAATTGTCTTAAGCTCCGTAATTGCAGTTTTTGTTGGAATGTAAATGCATGCCAGCGTAGCCCCCATCCCTTGCCAAGAGACCCTTACTACCATAAATTTACAGTTATTGTCTTTTTCTCCTCTTCTGTCACTGTAGGAGCCACTCTTGCAGTCAATATTATTACTCATCTCTTCCTTTGCCCCTGATTTTCTGTTGAATATCCTTCCTGGAATCCTTTCATAGTCAAATCCATATGCTCATTTCTTTTCAAATGCTTTTCCTCCAGCATTGCTGTTTGCACTGTGCATTTCTTTAGCATTAACCAACTACTGGGTATGGGTATCACATGATTTACCTATGGTTAGCCTGCTTTGATCAGAAGGGGGAAGCCCAAGTGATAAAATGAAGTCAACCGTTGGTAAATCCTGTGATACCCACATCCATGAGTGGGTTATTGCTGTTAGACAGTGACATTATTTAAGAAAGAAATTGCTTGCCATTCTTAAATAATGTTTTTTTGTATAGTGGTGCTGTAGAGTTCCTCTGCATTCTTCCTTGTTTATTGATGTGCTGTGCATGGATATGGGATTTGCATTCCCATGCTTGTACAGTACATTATTGTTCAGTTGAAGCAACAGAGAAAAGAAAATCTCCATTGCTGTTTTTTTTTTTCTACAGTTACACCACTGTTAATATAAGAAATGTGTACAAAGCCCAACATAACGGGGAAACAAAGTTTCATAGGTAGTTAACTAGTGTAATGGCCCTAGGACCTTTGCAAGCCCAGACATGTTACACCCATATTCCCTAATTGATCTTGGTTAGATGGTTGTTATTCGCATCTATGATCAGCACTGATTGCTTCTGTCCATGAGGACATAGGTTCCCATCCCAGGATGAATTTATGCTCTCCCATCCAGTTGTATAGGTTGCTCTTGAATAGGGTCACTGAGGAGCTCTGTTTCACATTAATTGGGAGTTTATTCTTGAGGAGTGGCAATCTCTGGGAGCTGTAACTTTCTTTCCAGCATGTTCTGTTAATGTCACTGGCTAGGTTGCAATCCCTGGAGTGAGTGACTCTTGTCCCATTTGATTTGCGGATATCCAGCATTTCCATTAGGGCAGGGTCAGAGACTGCTCTGTAGGCCAGGCACAAGTTGCCTCTCAGCAGCCTATAGGATACAGAGTACAGTGGCAGGGGTTTCAGTCTTTCCATGTAGATCATGTTTTAGAGGCCTTCAATTTTATTGGTGAGAAACCTCTATAGTTTGTCTAGCTTTGTACTCTGTTAGTCTGATGAGGGTCGAGTACAGAGGAGGTACAAAGGAGTTATAACATTCTTAGTCTTGGACATGATGCCCTTGTGAGATGCGAAATGCAGAAGGCTTTCCTTACCACTGTGGACACATGGTGATTGAAGTTTAGATTACTATCAACGTGTGTTCCCAAATCTCACACAACTGGGTTTGAGCTTATCTGGGTGATGTTCATCGAGTTACACTGCTGCAGTCATTACACTTGGGTTATCCTGCCGTCAGGTGGTTCCCCAGTCGGCCTGAGTGCCAAAGTCTTGGTCCGGCGTCGGTTGCTGTCGCCTCCTCCCTGATGTTAGTGCGGCAGGGTTATATAAGATGCAGCCGATGCCATTTTCTTCTGTCTTTCTTGCCGCGGGGTGCCCGAAGCAAAAGCAGTTCGCAAGTGCCGGTCGGCTGTCTCCTGAGATTTTCATTCCGAATCCAGAACCGAAGTCTTCTACAAAGCTAAGTACCCCTTTGGAGAAACTTTTTCTTGCCTCAGACTGATGTCAGTAAAAGTTAATAACTGTATTTCTTGTGGGAAGCAAATACCTCATAAGGATTTCCATTCTTATTGTATCCCATGCCTAGGCCCAGACCACGACGTCACTGGTTGTCAGTTTTGTGCTAGGTTTAACAAATGCACTATTAAACGTCGGTTTCACTTTGCCCAACATTATTTTGGTAGAAAATTCAATTATGCCATGCCGTCGTAACTTCCGATGACCGGAATACATAAAAAGCGCAAAGACAGAGATAGGCATCCGAGGCCCAAAACTGACGAAGAAGCCTCTTCTAGGCCAGTCGCCGGTACTCCGGTTTTCAGCGAGGCGCCTTCGCAGCCCATGACGACTGCTTCTGTAGAACCACAGGCCGCCTCTGACTCCCACGTGGAGATGGCTGGGCCTTCGGATGCATAAGTTATTCAGCTTACCGAAACTAACCCTTCAGAGGGATCTGGAGTAGCTGAGCTGCCCGCAGCTTCAGAGGGTGTTTTCAGACCTACTCAGTTGAGCATTAAACCCTCTGCTAAGTCTAAACCAGCTTTAAAATCAAAGAAACAAGTACAGCATTCTCCAGCACAGGCCTCCATGCCTAAGAAACAAATGCTCAAAATGGCCGAAGACCTAATCATTCTGATCAGGGGGTCCCATCCCCCTCCTGATAAAAGGCTTAGACAGGATGCAGACTATGACTCCTCCGACCAGGTGTCCATCTCTTCAAATTCATCCTCAGACCTAGGATACTCTTTACGCCCTTATGAGGATTCTGATGCTGAGGAGTCAATTCCATCAGCCTCTCCGCCTGAGGACTACTCCTTTGGGGAAACCCTGCACACCATGAGAGAGCATTTCCATTGGGAAGGCCAGGATTACTCAGAATCCAAGAAAAGGCACAGAGACTTCCTTTTATTACCTCAACACAGACCCCTTGCCATTCCGCCAGTGTTAGATATTGTGGATGATGTGTATACTGAATCTAGCCTAAATCCTGATTCCTTACCTCCAGCCCCAGTTAAACCTGACAGATACTACAGAGTCCCTGACTCTCACAAATTTCTGTACAAAAGCCCTGTTGCTGACCCTGAAACTATTTCTCAGGGACCCAAAGGGGTTAAGGCCTCATCAACCAAGAATCCAGTTCCCTCTGACAGAGATTCCAGAGCATTAGACGAATGGGGAAAGAAAGTATACACGTCTGCAGCTTTAGCAATGAGAGCCTTAAATTGCCAGTTTCACATGCTTAAAATATCAGCAATTTTTACTGTCTCGGTTGAAACAAAAGATGCTTCCAGATTCAGATCCTCCTACTTTTAAAGAAATGCAGGATTTATTGCATGCAGCTGAACAGGTGGGAAAACATACTTTGCAATGTGGTTTTGATTCTTTAGAGGCCTCCTGTAGAGCAGCCGTTACAGGCTTTGTCATTAGAAGACATGCTTGGTTAAAAGAACATACGTTACCAGATCATGTTAAAGCAAAATTATTGGATGCACCTTTGCAGTAGGATGTGTTATTTGGAGTTAAGGCAGAAGAGGTATTAAAGAAAATGGAGGATAAGGCAAAATCTATGCAAGTGGTGAAGGATTTCTTACAGGTTCAGCCTCCTAGATTTAGCAGAAATTGGCCAACTAAGTAATGGTCCTTTCCAGTTACAGACAGACCTCAAAGGGGCAGATACAGACGTCCAAGAGGTAGAGGTCAACCACAAAGTCCTTACAGGCCTCGACAATTGGTTGCATCAGGCCAGAAAGAAGGGAAAGACAGGCCCCAACCATATAAAAAGCAGCCCCAATATATTCCCACTACAGCTGCCAAACAACTCTCTCTTGGCAGCCCCCTTGGGAGGAAAACTGGCACTTTTCTGTCACAATTGGCATATGATCACCAAAGACAAATGGGTTCTCAACATTGTATCTCAAGGTTACAGGTTCCACTTTCACACTCTGCCAAGGTTAAAAGGAATGCCAAATCTGCCACCAAATCAATGGGCAGAGGCTCAAAAACAAATCACAGCACTCATGGATATGGCAGCTATTCAAAAGGTACCACCACAGGAGCAAAGACAAGGTTTTTACTCAAGACTCTTTCTGGTTCCCAGGAAGGACAAAGCCTGGAGGCCCATTCTGGATCTTTCTTCTCTAAACACTTACCTGGATGTTCCGAAATTCAAAATGCTGACACTACAGCAGCTTCTTTCCATGCTGGGCAAGAAAGCTTGGCTCGTGACATTGGACCTCAAGGAGGCATACATGCATGTCCCTTTCAGACAAAACTGCAGAAGATACCTCAGATTCATAGCTGGTTCAATGCATTATCAATTCTCTGCACTGCCCTTTGGCTTATCTACTGCGCCCAGGGTCTTCACAAAGTGCTTGGCACCAGTAATTGCATTTTGCAGACAGAAAGGAATTCAGATTTATCCGTACCTGGACGACTGCCTGATTCAAGCAGAGAGCAAGGACATTCTCATAAAGCATCTGGCGTTTGTAAAAAAAGTTAAGTTGCTTGGGGTACACAGTAAACGAAAAGAAATCAAAACTAGTGCCCTCACAAGAGATAATATTCCTGGGTGCCAGCTTGAACACAACGGCCCAGATGGCTTATCTCACACCAGGCAAGCAAGGACAACTGACTTAATAGTTCCAATTGATGGCAACAAAGACTCAACTCCCTGCAAGAAAAATTCTGCAGGCCTTGGGTTACATGGCATCTTGCATACTAATAATTCCATATGCCAGACTGCATATGAGGAAACTGCAATGGTACCTAAAGAATGTACGGTCTCAACACTGTCAAAGTTTGGAAACAGTTATACCACTAATTCCTTGCCTTCAACAGGAGTTTCAATGGTAGGCACAAGTTGGTCACCTCAACAAGGGACAGCCTTTTACTCAACCCACAGCCAGGCAAACACTGACAACAGATGCATCGGACTATGCCTGGGGAGCACACATGGCAGGCAACTGTATTCAGTGCAAGTGGCCCGCAGAACAAAGGCATCTTTACATCAATCAAAAAGAGATGCTAGCTGTACAAAATGCACTTATAGCTTTCAAGGACCTGATGCATCCAGGACAACTACTACTAAAGACAGACAACACTACAGTTATGTGGTACATAAACAAGCAAGGGGGCACTCACTCCTACCCCCTCTGCATTCAAGCCATGACCTTGTGGAACACAGCTCTAAACTATCAAGTTCATCTGCAAGCACAATTCCTGCCAGGAGAGGAAAAACACACTGGCAGACGACTTAAGCAGAAACATCATGGATCCCCACAAATGGGAATTGAATCCACAGATATTCAGAATGATAACACAGAAATGGTGGAGCCCAGACATAGATCTGTTTGCATCCCCAATGAACTGCCAGCTACAGAAATTCTGTACAAGGAGTTGCCATCCACAGGCATGGAAAGTGGATGCCCTCTCATTCAGCTGGAAAAACCTACAAGTATACGCTTTCCCACCACTACCTCTCCTGCCAAAGGTACTCATAAAAGCCAGGCAAGAAGAGCCAAAGATGATCCTGATTGCACCAGACTGGCCACGCCAGCACTGGTACCCAGTCTTAAAGAACTTAGCACAAGGACCACCCTGGATTTTGCCTCAAATCCCACATCTGCTGACTCAGCACAACAATCAGATACTACACAGCCAACTAAAGACCTTAAACCTTAGCTGCATGGAAGATTCCTTAGTCAAGCAGTCAGTGCCGCTCTCCAAAGCTGTTATGGATGTCATTCTGGAGGCCAGAAGCCTAGTACCAGGAAAGCCTATTCGGATAAATGGAAGAGATTCTGTGCCTGGAACCAAGCACACAGCCTTAACCCTCATGTTCCAAACATTCCTCAGATACTACAATATTTAACTGAATGCCGGACAAAGGCCTCTCCTTTTCATCCATCAAGATCCACGCCTCTGCCATCTCTGCTCATTACAACACGGATCCACCAATTTTTTCTAATCCTTTGCTAAGACAGTACCTCAGAGGGGCTAAAAACATAAGACCACCCCGTAGAGCACCTACTCCAACTTGGGACCTCAACTTTATTTTGGAAAAATTGACTTTACCTCCTTTTGAGCCAGTTAACACAGCAGAATTAAAATATATCTCTTGTAAAACTGCTCTGCTCCTGGCAATAACATCAGCACAAAGAGTTTCAGAATTACAGGCACTAATGGCAGTGGAACCTTTCCTCATTTTCCACCAGGACAGTATGTGTCTAAGAACTAACCCTACGTTTATGCCAAAGGTGGTATCCAGTGTGGCTCTAAACCAAACTATTCATTTGCCAACTTTTTATCCAAAACCATAGAATAAAGGGGAGAGACTACTGCATTCCTTGGACATTCACAGGCAGTTACGCTTCTACTTGGACAAAACCAAAGCTTTCAGGAAATCTGAGCAACTATTGGTAGTATATGCTGCAGGAGCACAGGGAAAAGCCATTTCAAAATAGACTTTCAAAATGGATAGGACACTGTATATGTTTCTGCTATACACACCATGGGAAACCTGTACCTAGCAACATTAGATCCCACTCCACTAGGGCAACAGCCACTTCAACTGTCTACCTCGGAGGAGTAGCTACCAAGGATATTTTGGAAGCAGCAACTTGGAGTTCTGTACATACCTTCACCAAACATTACCATATGCCTCTATACTCTAAATCCAGAGCTGGCTTCACCACTGCAGGGCCTTATAGCCACCCCCTTAATGCCTTATAGAACCAGCCACCCTACCTCAGCTTTGGGATTCTACCCAAGTGTAATGACTGCAGCAGTGTAACACGATGAACATAGTACAGTTTTGTACCTACCATAAATGTAGATGTTCGAGTGTATACACTGCTGCAGTCCAGGTTACCCTCCTTCCTTCCCCTCTTACTGGTACGTACCTATGTCTTCTACCCTTTACTACCTATGGGGAGTATTTGCTAGTAGCTGAAAGTTGTTTGCTTTTCTTATGTATGTTTTATTAGCAATTTGAATTGCCTACCTATTTGGGGGCACCTGACATCTGGGGCAAGAAAAGCTGAAGAAAATGGCATCGGCTGCATCTTATATACCCCTGCCGCACTGATGTCAGGGAGGAGGCGACAGCAACCGACGCCGGACCAAAACTTTGGAACTCAGGCTGACTGGGGAACCGCCTGACGGCAGGATAACCCAAGTGTAATGACTGCAGCAGTGTATACACTCGAACATCTACATTTATGGTAGGTACAAAACTGTACTTTGTCAATATTGTAATTTGCAGGGAGTTTCTCTTTGACAAAGGGGATAATAATGCACTTTTTTGTGTTTAGTTTTAGTCCATGGCTTTAGCACCAGTCACTTGTCTGTGTTAGCCCCTTTTGTAAATATATTAACATAATTTGGGGACTTAATGGTTGTCCCCAGTTTGCAGTCATCAGCGAACTTGGTAAGGCATAGGCCATCTACTTTCACCTAGACGTCCAGGAAATAGATTCCAAACAGTAGAGGACCCAGCACAGATCCTAGTGGTACACCACTGGTAGAGGTGGAATCCCCAACTTTGATGGTATGCATTTTGTCGATGAGCCAGGTGGCTACCCATCTACTGACATTGTAGTGACATATGGGTTAATCCCCAACTGGGAGAGTTTCTCAATGATACCCGAGTTGGGAGATTGCATCAAAAGCCTTGGCTAAGTCAAGATAAGCAGTATGCATTTTTTTGCCTTCATCCAGGGATTTGGTGACATTCTCGAAGAAGTCCACCAGGTTCAGTAAGCATGATCTACCCTTGACGAAGCCAGACTGGGTTGGGTCAAGAGTCTTTGTTGATTAGGTCCATGATGATTCTTTCCATGGCCTTGCAAGTAAGACTGGTTAGGCTTATGGGTCTGTAGTTCTCAGGGTCAGATGATGGGGACCCCCTTTGTGCAAGTGGATTACTGTTGTTATTGTTCACATTGCTGGAACAAAGCCAGTGCTCAGACTGAGGTTAAAGAGTGTGCCAACTGGTTCCACCAGGTCTTGTTTAGTAAGCAGCCTGGGATGTTATCTGGTCCATAGAGGCCATGGTTTTGGTCTTGGAGACCACGGATATGACCTGCTGTTTGGAGATACTAGGTTAGAGGGCTGTTGTCAGGTATGTTTTGGGGTATGGCTGGTGGGAATGGGGGGGGGGGTGAAGTTTGTGCCACATCTCTCAGCTAGCAAGTTGGCAGTTTCCTCAGGTTCAGTGTGAGAGGTACTGTCCACTATATGTTCAGCACATAGTTGGACATTCCCTTTTAGATTTTTGACATAGCTAAAGAATGCCTTATTATTATCCTTGGTTAAGGATGCTAATTTATCTTTAGATTTTAGGACTTTACAGGATATCTGATTTGCTTGTACAAACTGTGGAGGGTAGTCGTCTTCTGCTGATTAAGTTGCCTCTTGCTCTTAGCTATCCGTTTCTTCCTTTTGTTATATAACCTATTATACTTGAGGTCCACCAGGGTAGCCTGTTTTTTCGGGATGATCTGGTTTTGATTCGGTTGGGTACAGCTGAGTCTTTACAGTTGTTTGTGGTTAGACAGGGCATTTCTATACTCCTCTGCATAAGAGTTATTATTGGCTATGTTACCAGGGGATTTGAAACTTTTTGTACCATCACCAAGTAGGCTGTAGTTTACTTTGGAGAAATGTTTCAGTTTTTTTTTTCCTCCTGTGAAGGTGTCAGGTCTGATCGCTACTTCAAACAAGACAGATTTATGGTCTGCCTTTAGAAAAGACAGGGGTTAGTGCAGTGACACCCCCCCCCCCATGTTGGTGTGTACTGCGTCTAGGATATTTGAGCCCCTTGTGGGAGTGCAGACTAGCTGTTCCAGGGCATTTGTGTTGACAAACTCCAGGAACCTCAGGGAGGGCATGTTTGTGCTCATGTATGTCGCCCAATTGATGGAAGGATAGCTGAAATCTCCCATGACCAAAACTGGCTGTATAGTGAGTCACTGTAGTATGTACAGGTAGGCAATGTGCTTCTCTTGGTTCATGGGCGGGGAACCTGTAGCTAACAGTGATGTGGTAGGCTGCTTTACCTATAGTTATTTGGACCTGAAGTAGCTAGAATCACACTGTTTAACCAGTCTTTAACTGTATTTGGCTTTGATGATGATGGATGTTCATCGTGTTACCTTGCTGCAGTCATCACACTTGGGTTATCCTGCCGTCCGGCGGTCCCGTAGTCAGCCAGAATTCCAAAGTCTTGGTCCGGCATCGGTTGCTGTCGCTTCTTCCCTGACATCAGAGCGCCAGGGGTATATCAGAGGCATCCGACGCCATTTTCTTCAGTCTTTCTTGCCGCGCGGTGCCCGAAGCAGAAGCAGTTCGCAAGTGCCGGTCGGCCAATGCCTGAGATTTTCGAATAGAGTTTCAGACCGAAGTCTTCAAAGCTAAGTACCCCGTTGGGGAACCTTTTCTTGCCTCAGTCCGATGTCAGAAAAAGTTAACAATTGCATTTCTTGTGGGAAGCAAATACCTCATAAGGACTTTCATTCTTTTTGTATACCTTGCCTAGGCCCAGACCACGACGTCACTCGTTGCCGGTTTTGTGCTAGGTTCAATAAGCGAACTGTAAAGCGTCGCTTTGATTTCGCACGACACTACTTCGGTAGAAAATTTAATTACGCTATGCCGCCGGAGCAACCGACTATCGGCGTGCATAAAAAACGCAAGGATAGGGACAGGCAGCCCAGATCCAAGCTGGACTCCGAGGCCTCGGCTGGCCCGGTCGCCGGTTCTCCGGTTTTCAGTGAGGCGCCCACGCAGCCCCTGGCTACCGCTGAATTGGATCCCCCAGCAGAGATTTCTAGGCCGACGCAGCTTTTTCCTTAGGCCCAACCAACGACATCGCAGTAGGGGAAGCCGGTGCTGCAGAAACACCTTCGGTTTCTGAAGGTGTCTTCAGACCGACTACCCTCACCATTAAATCTTATGCTAAGCTTAAGACTCCTCTAAAACCAAAAAAGCCTACACTTCAGTCTCCAGGTCAAGGCCCTATGCCTAAGAAACCGATGCTTAAAATGGCTGAAGATTTGATTTCTTTGATCAGGGGTTCCCAACCCCTCCCCCCTCCCCGATAAAAGGCCTAGACAAGAGGAGGATTATGCCTCCTCTGATCAGGTCTCTGTTTCCTCAGGCTCCTCTGAGGAACAGGATTACTCCTTTCCCCCTTATGAAGATTCTGATGCTGAAGACTCAATTCCCTCAGCTTCCCCCCCTGAAGACTACTCCTTTGGGGAAACCTTACACACCGTGAGGGAACATTTCCACTGGGAAGGTCAGGACTGCTCTGACTCAAAGAAAAGGCACCGGGAGTTTCTTTTACTTCCCCAGCACAGACCTCTTGCTATCCCCCCCTGTTATGGACATAGTAGATGATGTTTTCTTAGAATCTAGTTTAAATCCAGATTCTCTGCCTCCTGCTCCAGCCAAACCAGATAGATACTATAGAGTGCCTGACTCTCACAAATTCCTTTACAAAAGCCCTGCTGCTGATCCAGAGACAATCTCCCAGTGTCCCAAAGGGGCTAAGGCTTCTATGGCTAAAAATCCTGTACCTTCGGAAAGGGACTCCAGAGCACTAGACAGGTGGGGGAAGAAGGTTTACACCTCTACTACTCTAGCTATGAGAGCACTAAATTGTCAGTTTCACATGCTTAAATACCGGCAATTCCTTATGTCTCAAATAAAAGATGGGCACGCTCCCTCAACAGTCTGAACTCAAGGAAATGCAAGATCTGTTGCATGCAGCTAAACAGGTGGGCAAACATACTTTACAATGTAGTTTTGATGCCTTGGAAGCTTCCTCCAGAGCAGCTGTTACTGGGTCTGTTATACGTAGGCATGCTTGATTAAAGGAACAATCTCTGCCTGATCATGTTAAAGCAAAGTTACTGGATGCGCCCCTTCAGCAGGATGTTTTGTTTGGGGTTAAAGCAGAGGAGGTTCTAAAGGAAATGGAGGATAAGGCAAAAATCTATGCTGACTGTCAAAGATTTCTTACAGGTACAGCCTCCATGCTTCAGCAGAAATTAGCCAACAAAAAATTGGTCCTTTCCAGCTTCTGACAGGCCACAGAGGGGTAAGTACAGGCGCCCAAGGGGCAGAGGACAAGCACAAATCCCTTACAAACCTCACCAATGGGGCACTTCAACACAGAATGGAGGAGAAGACAGGTCCCAAGCCACTAGAAGGCAAACACAATGACTTAAACATCAAACTGCCAAGCAAAACCCTATTGGCAGCTCCCTTGGGAGGAAAATTTACACTTTTTGCAGACAACTGGCGCATCGTCACAAAGGGCAAATGGGTCCTAGACATTATCTCACACAGATACAGATTCCATTTCCACACCATGCCAAGGATAAAAGGAATGCCAAACCTGCCATAAAATCAATGGGCAGAGGCACAAAAACAAATTACAGCTCTCATGGACATGAAAGCCATCCAACTGGTACCTACACAGGAGCAAGACCAAGGATTTTACTCATGGCTCTTTCTAGTCCCCAGAAAGGACAATGCTTGGAGACCCATTCTGGACCTTTCAATTTTAAACACTTTCTTGCAAGTACCCAAATTCAAGATGCTAACACTACAGCAGCTTCTTCCCATGTTGGGCAAGAAAGCTTGGCTAGTAACGTTGGACCTCAAGGAGGCATACCTGCATGTCCCTATCAGACAAAATTGCAGAAGATACCTCCGTTTCATTGCAGGTTCAACCCATTACCAATTCTCTGCACTGCCCTTTGGCTTATCTACTGCGCCCAGGGTATTCACAAAATGCCTGGCACCAGTAATTGCATACTGCAGACAAAGGGGAATTCAAATATACCCATACCTGGACGACTGTCTCTTACAAGCAGAAAGCAAGGACATTCTCTTACAAAACCTGGCTTTTGTAAGACATCTTCTAAGTTGCCTAGGGTACACAGTAAACGAACAGAAATCAAAACTAGTGCCCTCACAAACTATGACATTCCTGGGTGCTAGCTTGAATACAACGGCCCAGATGGCTTATCTGACGCCAGACAAACAACTACAATTAACTCAATACTTCAGAACAATGGCAACAAAGACCCAACTCCCTGCAAGAAAAATTCTGCAGGCGTTGGGCTTCATGGCATCTTGCATACTACTAATACCATTTGCAAAACTGTATATGAGGAAATTACAATGGTACCTAAAAAGCGTATGGACTCAACACAGTCACAGCCTGGAAACAATGATAACTCTCATTCCCTGCCTTCAACAGGAGTTTCTATGATGGTCACAGGCTTGTCACCTCAACAAGGGTCAGCCTTTCACCCTACCCCCAGCCAGGCAAACTATGACAACAGATGCATTGGACTATGCCTGGGGGGCACACATGGCAGGACGTTACGTTCAAGGCTTATGGACAGCAGATCAAAGGAATCTGCACATCAATCAAAAAGAAATGCTAGCTGTACAAAAATGCTCTGACAGCCTTCAAGGACCTCTTGCATCCAGGACAGCATATCATAAGGACAGACAACACCACAGTAATGTGGTACATAAACAAACAAGTGGGCACACACTCCTACCCTCTATGCAGGCAAGCAATGACCTTGTGGAACACAGCACTGGCTTACCAAGTTCAATTACAAGCTCAATTCCTGCCAGGAAAAAAGAACATATTGGCAGACGACCTAAACAGAAACATCATGAATCCCCACAAATGGAAACTGGATCCACAAGTATTCGCAATGATAACTCAAAAGTGGGGGCTCCCAGACATAGACCTGTTTGCCAGCCCTCAAAAACTATCAGCTAACAAAGTTTTGCACAAGGACTTTTCACCAACAAGCTTGGAAAGTGGACGCACTCTCATTCAGTTGGAAAATGCTAACAGTATATGCCTTTCCTCCACTACCCCTTCTCACAAAGGTGCTACTGAGTCAGGATGGAGAGACCCCGAATGATACTCATTGCTCCAGACTGGCCACGCCAGCACTGGTACCCACTATTAAGGAATATGGCCCATGGCCCACCATGGATTCTACCACAAATTACCCACCTGCTCACACAGCAAGACAATCAGATTCTACACAGCCAGCTCAAAACCTTAAACTTGGCTGCATGGCAAATCACCTAGGCAACCAGCCAGCTCCTCTCTCACAAGCTGTTATGGAAGTTATTCTGGAGGCCAGGAGGCCCAGCACCAGGAAAGCCTACTCAGACAAATGGAAAAGGTTTTGTGCCTGGAACCAAGCTAAAGGCCAAAATACCCTTCATCCTGACATACCTCAGATTCTGCAATATCTGACTGAGATGTTACACAAAGGGCTTTCTTTTTCATCTATTAAAATCCACGCCTCAGCTATTTCTGCTCACTACAACACGGATCCTTCCTTATTTTCACATCCACTCTTAAGGCAGTTTCTCAGAGGGGCCAAGAACATTAGGCCTCCCAGGAGAGCACCAACACCTACTTGGGACCTCAATTTTGTTCTGGAAGAACTCACGCTACCTCCTTTTGAACCAGCTTTCTCAGCTGACCTAAAGTTTATATCATGGAAGACTGCCCTGCTGCTAGCAATCACTTCAGCTAGAAGAGTTTCAGAGCTTCAGGCACTAATGGCAGTAGAGCCTTTCCTCATTTTTCATCGACAGGGTTTCTCTACGAACTAACCCCTCCTTTATGCCTAAGGTGGTATCCAGTGTGGCCCTAAATCAAACCATCCATTTTACCCACCTTCTTTCCAAATCCACAGAACAAAGGAGAAAGACTGCTGCATTCCTTGGACATTCACAGACAGCTACGTTACTACTTGGATAAAACTAAGGTTTTCAGAAAATCTGACCAGCTTCTTGTATCCTATTCTACAGCATCACAAGGAAAGGCTATCTCAAAACAAACCATTTCCAAATGGATAGGACATTGCATACATTTTTGCTACACCCACCATGGAAAACCAGTTCCTGCTACCATAAGGTCACACTGTACCAGGGCAGCAGCTACATCTACAGCTTCCTCAGGGGGGTGCCAACCAAGGATATTCTGGAAGCTGCAACCTGGAGTTCAGTACATACCTTCACCAAACATTATCACTTACCACTTTACTCTAAGACCAGGGCGGGCTTCGCCACTGCAGTTTTGCAGGGCCTTCTAGCCCCTTCTAACCCTGTTTGACTCCTCCGCCCATCCTTAGCTTTGGGATTCTACACAAGTGTGATGACTGCAGCAGGGTAACACGATGAACATAGTACAGTTTTGTACCTACCATAAATGTAGATGTTCGAGTGTATACCCTGCTGCAGTCCAGGTTGCCCTCCCTCCATCCCCTCTAAAACTAGCTGAACTTATTTCTATTCTATACAACCTATGTGGTGTATTTGTTTATGCATAAGGGTTTTGTTTTACTTTTTTCAAGATAGCTATATATATATATATATATATATATATATATATATATATATATACACACATATATATTTTTGCTTACCTATTAGGGGCACCTGACATCTGGAGCAAGAAAAACTGAAGAAAATGGCGTCGGATGCCTCTGATATACCCTTGGCGCTCTGACGTCAGGGAAGAAGCGACAGCAACTGACGCCGGACCAAGACTTTGGAATTCTGGCCGACTGCGGGACCGCCTGATGGCAGGATAACCCAAGTGTGATGACTACAGCAGGGTATACACTCGAACATCTACATTTATGGTAGGTACAAAACTGTACTTTACACCTCCACCTTTGGTTCTTTCATACTCTTTATGGGGTCTGAATGTGTGGAAGACATTGTAGCCTTGCATGGCTGTGGTGGTGCAGCTTTGAACCATGTCTCAGTGACTGCACAGAAGTCAGTATCTTCCAAGGTGAGGGGTGCTTCCAGGTAGTGCACTTTCCTGTTTAAGCTCATAGCATTAAGCAGCATAACCTTGAGTTTGTCTTAAGTGGATTTTTTTTTTATGTCGAAAATTTTGTTCTTTTGACATTGTCTAAAAAAGGCACTATGGGGGAGGTAAGCATCATCTATGGCAAAGCATTGTGGTCTGTTAGCCATGTCTGCCCAGGCTGACAGACTGGATCCCCCTGGATTGACACCAGAAGCTGAACCAGTTGTTGAAGTCAATCATTTTTTGTCTGTATTGTGGCATCATCACCCTGGGTGAAGGTATAATGCTGCTTAGGGCTAGGGACATACCTGCTTGGGATTCACAGTCCGAGGGTTCAGTCATGTCTCTCTTCAAATAGCCCAGAGAGTTGGGTCTCAAGTCATTTAACCCAACATGTACTATGACAGAGTCATAACAGTAACTGTTGTTGTGTGACTTGAGTGCATGTGTGATTTGATGGATCCTGGCAGCTGACCGTGACCTTTTTGTCCAGTCTGGTATTTGCTGAGACTGGTGTGTGTGTGTGGGGGTTGTTTGTAGTAGATTCTGTTTGCTTTCTAGTATGTGCATGTGGTTTGCACTTAGGAGGTCTGGATGTCTCCAATGTTTTGGTAGGCTTCTATTGAGTACCTCCACATGTATGGGTTTCTGTGTTGTGACCTTGTTTTGCTTGAGAGGTTGTGTGTGTGTGTGTGTGTGTGTGTGTGTGTGTGTGTGTGTGTGTGTGTGTGTGTGTGTGTGTGTGTGTTGACAACCTGTTTGATGTCCAACTTTTTGTTACGTGAGAGAATTGATTCCAAATTAGTAGTGTAATTACATCTCTCACGTATTGTATTTCTTTGTTTTAGGAGTAAGTGGTTGTCAGTACATGTGAGGTAATTACTACATTTCCTCAGGATGCCCATTTCAATCAAGCTGGCCAGGGAAATGCTTAGAAACTGACCATCCATTATGTAGATTTTTACCGTAACTACTATTTGGGAGTGAGCTGGTTTGACCAGATTTTGCTCTAGAATTAACAAAGGGGCTTAGTATATTGAAGGCTGGGGTGAAAACTATGGCAACACTTCTCACTGCACAACTGAGTTTCCCACAATGCAGCAGGGAAGCTTGGGAGGGTTCACTAACAGATGTCTAGGAGAAAATAGTCTTTCAAGGCATTTGTGCCTCTATACACGGGGTGCAGCTCTGCGCAAATGTGAGGCTTAAATACAGGTGAAATTAAACACTTTTAAGCTAAACTGCCAATTGGAAAGCACACAATGAGCTTTCCTCCAGTAATCTCCAACTCATATGAGGCTCAGACTACACACATCTGCCACAAAAGTGCAGGCAGGGCCCTCCTAATGTAAGATGGCTGGAATAGTGCTCAAGTATAAAAATGCAGTCTAGATTTAGCAGATCTGAATCTAGTCTATGCTATGTACTAGCTACTAAAAGCAACAGAACCACTTTTTGCAGTGCAGAAAAATACAGTAAAAATTAGCAAAATGAGCCAACAAAATGATAAAATACAGTCAGCAATGTGCAAAGGAAACTCACGAGGTAGTTATTTTATTTTTTCAATTTTAGCAGTGGATGCTTTAGATTTCAGCAGAATCTCTCCAGACTAAAAGTCGCCAAATGTTCAGCAGCTGCGGTTAAAACAATGCAAACCTGAGGCTTAGACACAAGCGAAATTAAACACTTTTAAGCTAAACTACCAATGGGAAGACACACATTGAGCCCTCTTAATGTAAAACAAACTGGTTTTGAGCTCAAGTGCTTTACAACAAAAGTCAGAATTCATGCAGTATCAGGAATCCTTGGAAATAAGTTCACTAACCCTGAGGGATGTTCAACAAAATACTGAAAAAAGTGCACAACATAAGAAAGCAACAACACAGAAAAACATTGCAAAACATAGAAATATTTTGGCAGACTCAGGAGAACTTTGGTCAACTCAGAGCAGCTTTTGCAGTGCCAGAGGAAGTTAGGAAATATTAGACTACCATTAAAACAACTTAAGAGCAGTACAGTAACAAACAGATGTTTTTTCTTTAACAAGTGCAGACTGAAAAACAGTGATACATTCAACAAAATCAATATATGCAGCACAGAAGTGTTAAATAGCACTGAGACGGAGCAAATACAAAAAAAATACTTGTATCAGTTTTGTAGGTCCAGATGGTTTTAAAAGCAATCCAAGTGTTATAGTCATGTGTCCAAGCCAGGCAAAGGGAAGCTCTGAATAAAAGGTCCAAAAATAGGGACAGACTTTAAATATTGAAAGTTGCTGGAATGAGGGGTTTTGCATTAGTGTGCATCTTCTGAGGGATATGAAGCCTAAACCTCAAATGTCTGTAATTATTTAATGATTTCAGATCCCAGTGTCTTGACAGAAAACATTTTTTTAAGGAGCGAAAGATCAAAACTATCAGGCAGAAATCTGGACAGTTGAGAGGTATGGCTGCCAAGAATTTAGTAGGGCAGCACTGAAATACAAGGAAAATCAATTATATTTTTATTTCTTTAGTCTTGCAAAATATACCTAATTTTTCTTGTATTTTGCTGTGTTCTCTAAGCATGTGCCAATAGAATGGCTGCTCAGTGGTACTTCAGCAACCAGACTTTTTTTTATTGATATATGCTCGATTTACAACAGTTAAACCGATTATAGGCTGTCCAGTCAGTGTGCACATTTTTGAATGGTAGTGAGATATTCTTGTATAATTAATAAAATTCAGCACGGTTTCCTTTGTCTGTATCTCTAAGACCATTTACATTCCAAGGTAATATGGATAGTGTAGTCATTAGATAAAAAGTTATTGTGCCCACCTAATATACATGGCAGTTTTTTTTTTGAATATGTGTTTTTAATGTTCGTTTTAAATTCTCACACTGTTTGGTGAGCTGATCTTTTATACAGTTATTTTTTCTCATCACCATTTGAACATATGTCACACTTTTCAAGACATTCTTGTTTTAATGGAAACCCTCAAACAAAAAAAAATTCAGAACAGACACAACTATATACATCTTCAAAAAATGAAATCCAACCCTCTAGGTAGGAGCAATTGCCCCAAATTGACAAGTGCACTCACATGCCTTACATGACCTAAACTGAAGGTTCCCTTGCTAAAGCACATTTTACATCCTGTGCTTCTGCTTACACTGATTGGGGTGCGTTCTTTCCTTTTCTCTGTTCCCTTACCAGATGTGAAAAGCAGCTTGTATGATTTCAGAAAGCATTAACTTTTAGCCCCAAAGGAAAAAAAAACACTGACTGTCTTTAAATAAAACTAAATTGTACACTGTTATATTAAATGCACTAAAATATTCAGGCAGCTTGAAGGCTTTTATCTCTTATTCACTTCCCATAATTTCCAGTTTTATTTTCCACTGAACTCCTCTAAATTTTGATTTCCATCAACAAAGAATGATCAGAACTCTCAAGATTACTTGCTTGCAACTGCAGACAGCTAGTCTGTATATAAAGGTAGTCAGCAATGAAGAAAGAAAAAAAAAACAATCTCTGCAGATGCATGAAGGAATCTTTATAAATTCCAGTCAGAATAGAATGTACAGCTGCCTTCAGTTGCAGACATCTCAACTCCCACTGAGAGAATTTGCTAATGGAAAAAAAAAGCTAATATCTTTGCAGATACAAGTAACTTGGCATTTTTTATGGCTTTCATTATTTTGTCTTATTTTTCAAGCCTACTTGCGTACAAAACAGAACTACTTCTGTTATAGTTTAAGCCAAGGGCAATACTCTAGACAGCAACCCTTGTAAAAATAAGAGAAAAATATCTTAATTCTCCTTATAAAATAATCAGTGCACTTTTACACCCCACCCCAATAATCTAAGATCACAGGATATTAACTCTATAAACTTGCTTTTCTCAAGACTTTCTTCTCCTGTTATACCATAAAGACTATATTTCTTAAAACTCTTAACTTTAACATCTTTAACACTTATATCAGTCACTGAAAATACTCCCCCAAATTTAGAATGCCCCTGAATACACACTTCACAAAACTGCTTTACTGTATATAACATGTAGTTTATATCATGACATATTTTATACAAATAATAGTAAGAACAAAATTGTTTTACTTACAATTACTTTTTCCATCTTAGTGTCCTTTTACACATTAATAACATAAACTGGAGTATATGCTTTACAGTCCACCCACAAGTTTAACAGAGTCAACTAAAATCTAGTCTTTTTCAGCCACTTATTCTTGCAAAGTCATATTTCAGAAATGTGACCGATGCTTTATAGTGTCAAAGACATATTTATATAACACTTATTTTTAGCTTAAACCAAGGGCATTGAATTAGACATCCACTATAAAATAAGATAAATTATCTTATTTCTACATTTAGTATAATCTGTGCACTTTTATACCCCACCCAGTAGCCAAAAATCACACCTTATTAACTTAATCGTGTTTTGTGTTCGGCCTTTCGTCTCTTGTTATATTGTAAAGTCTTTATTTACCATAGTTTCTTTAACACATACAGCAGTCAGTTTATAGGTTCATAGGTCTTTATTAGGCTGATGACCACAAGGACCTTTTAAGCCTAACCATGGATCCCAATCTCTGACAAGTTCTGATACCCTTGATAAGTGTAAGTATAGGCCTTGGAGATGAACCACTTACAAGTTACCTCTGTCCATTAGAGGCATAGGTGCCAAACCAGGGATGAATTTCTGTTTTCCCATCCAGTTGTCCAAGTTGCACTTGAATTGGGTTAGGGAGGAACTCTGCTTTACATGGTTTGGGGAGCCTGTTCCGTAGACAGGGTTGTCTGTGGGATACATAACTATCTCTCCAGCAGGTCCTATTTATTACACAGGCAAGTCTTTATAATGGGTAATTCTGGTGCTGTTTGTTTTGTGCATATGCAGGAGGTCCATCAGAGTGGGGTCTGACAATGTCCTGTATGTCAGGCATAGATCTTCCCTCAAAAGCTTGTGTTCAACAGAATATAGGGATAGGGCCTTGAGGCAGTCTGCATAGGACAGATTACTTACACCCTGTATTCTTTTAGTGAGGGACCTCTGTGGACTTTCCAGTTGTTGGATATGCCTGGTTAGGTACATACCAAAGGGGGCATTGTACTCAATGATAGGTCTGATGAATGCTGAATACAGTGGAACAGTGACTTCCTTGGACTTAGATGCCATACCTTTGTTTATACGTTGTGCAACATAGAATGATTTCCTCACCACTGTAGACACACGATCAAAGGCTAGATTACTGTGTGTGTGTGTGTGTGTGTGTGTGTGTGTGTGTGTGTGTGTGTGTGTGTGTGTGTGTGTGTGTGTGTGTGTCCAAGTCCCTGACTACTGGGTCAACTCTAAGGGTGTGTTGTCAATATGATAGTTACCAGGGATGGATGACTTCCCAAACTATACTATTATGCATTTCTTGGCATTTAGTTTTAGTCCGTGGCTCTGACATCAGTTGTTTGCCTGTGTCAGTCCCTCCTGGAGAACAATTATGTCACTGTGAGATTCAGTGACGGCTCCTAATTTGCAATCATCTACAAATGTAATCGGCAAGAGACCATTGACATTGGTCTTGACTTCTGAGAAGTAAATGCTAAAAATGAGTGGTCCAAGGACTGATCCCTGAGGGACTCCACTTGTGACTGGCCTCTTTGTAGAGGTGGACTCCCCAATTCTAACTTCCTGGGTCCTGTATGTGAGTCAGTTGGCTATCCACCGGATGACATACGGATTTGTACCTAACCTCTCAAGTTTGTCAGCAGTACCCGAGTGGGATATTGTGTCAAATGCCTTGGCCAGGTCAAAGTAGGCAGTGTGAATGACTTTGCCCTCATCCATTGCTTTGGAGACCACCTCAAAGAAGTCCACCAGGTTAAGTAGGCATGCTCTGCCTTTGACAAAACCAAACTGGGTTGGGTCCATTGTCTGGAGGTTTACTATATCTGTGTTGATCATCTCCATGATGATTCTTTCCATGGCTTTACATATAAGACTAGTGAGACTTATGGGTCTGTAGTTTCCAGGGTCTGTAGATGGCCCACCTTTGTGCAGATGGATGATTGTTGCCTTTCTCCATTCATGAGGCATAAATTCTATTTGGAGGCTACAGCTAAATAGTAATTCCAGAGGCCCTGATAGGTCATGTTTCATGCTATTTAGACGGCATCCTGGGATATTGTCTGAGACCACTGATGCAGTGTTCTTGGTCTTGGAGCATTAAGGACCTGTTCCCTAGGGGTAGTAGGGGGAGTTATATTTGATGATATTTTCTAAAGGAAAATTGAGGGGGAGAGTGGTAAAGTTAAGCTGAATGTATCAGCCACAAGCTTTGCTATATCTTCTGGTTCAGTATAGGTGGCTTCACTTACAATGAGCTCTGCACACAGTTGTGTATTGCCTTTGAGGTTGCAGACATAACTAAAGAATGCTTTGTGGTTGTCCTCTGCCTGGGAGGCCAAACTTACCTAATATTTGGCTTTGGTAGACTTGAATTGTCCTCTGAGTTTGTTTAGTTTGATGAGAGTGCTTTTATTCTGCTGGGTGCTGCACCTCCTAATTTTTGCTATGATTATCTTCCTCCTGTTATACCACCAATTGATTTTGTGATTCCACCTGGGTGGCTTGTTTTTTGAGTTAGTTCTGTACTGCTTCCTGGTTGGTACAGCTGCCTCTGTGCAGCTATTAACATGCTTGTACATGGTTTCTGTGAGCAGTTCTGCATAGGCAGAAGTGTTCTCAGGCTTTATGGGAGCTTGAAATGTTGCCAGGTTCTCACTTAATAGCAGGAGGTTAGCCTTAGAATAGTTTCTGAATATTCCAGTTTTAGCTGGGGTCCATGTTTTATTTATACTTCAAAGGAGACCATTTTGTGGTCTTACCAGGAAGGGCATTACATTAGGGTGTGTGCAGCAGTCTCCCATATTAGTGAGGACCAGATTCAGTGTGGTTGCACCCCTGGTTGGTGTATTGACTTATCTGGTCCAGGGAGTTTGTGTTTACAAAATTCAGAAATCTCTGTGCATGTACTTTGGTGTTGTATAGGATTCTCACTTAGTAGTAGGGTAAGTAAAGTCACCCCTGAATATGGTATTGAGTTGGATAGTTAGTGTTTCTAATAAGTTTAATGACTCCCCCCTTCAGATTTAATATAACCCTGGTACAGAACTGCTTTATTATGCAGCAGCAGTTTATATCATGCAGTGTTTGGTATAAATACTAATAAGAACATTGTTACTGAGTTTTAATGTCCTTCTAAATGTTAATGACATAAAGTGGGTTATATGTTTTATAGTCTATCCATAAATTTAACAAAGTCAGCAAAAGTTCAGTTTTTCTAAGCCACTTTTTCTTGCAAAACCATATTTCACAACCGAGAGTCATGATTTATAATAGCGTGTTGTTTATTCACAAATTGTGATGTTGCTGGTCATCATCTTGTTCATCTCCAGCTCCCAATACCAGGCTCTGGTTCAAGTCCAAGGTACTCCTGATTCTTGTCAACTCCTGTGCTTTTTTTCTCTCTCTGTCAAGCATGTTCCTTTGGAACAATGAGGAAGGTTTCACTGGTAAAGTCTCTCCATGAGCTGTATTATCAAAAGGACAAGAAGCAGTCTGTTTATTCCTTAGCTTGTTCTGCATCCAAAAATGTCTTTGATCTTCCAGGAAAAAATATTCTGAAGACAGCTGAATACAGCACTTGAATCTCACAACTGTCTCTTGACATTCCCTGATAAATTTGCTTCCCTTCTGCCTGGTATACAGTAAATAATCATTTTGCATATGCAGTCTGCTGTCTTCAATTTTTATTACTTTCCCTTCTTCCACAGTTTTGTCAGGGTCAGCTCTTTCTGCTGGTATGAGTGCATCTTTACTGATATAGGCCTTAGCTGCTTTCTTATGGCACTAGATATACCCTTTCAATTAGTGTATCCTGATGTGTAATACCAGTCCAGTTGCTTATTTGTGCTTTTATAAAATGAATAATCTGTTTTCTTTCAGTTTCTCTAGTACAGAAGAAAATCCCATGTTTTGTCTGTGCCGGCTCTGTTTCCTAACTCTCCTAATTTTTTTAAATGGCTCTCCTTGAGAAGCCATATACTCAGCTAGCTTTAACAAGGCCTTCATTACTGAATATAGTGTCAATTCAGGAAGTATTAGAAACATTATTATGGACGAATGGAAAAATTTCAGAGAAATCACTGATTTGGAAAAATTTAAAAACAAGAATGTGGGTATAGTTTTCAAACAGGGCAGAAATATGAAGAACTTGTTGGAACAACAATCCCAGACACGTTACAAATCTAACAAAAGACCGGGCACATATAGATGCGGCTCTTGTAATCAGTGCCAATATGTCCTACATAGTGATGCATTTTTTTCTATCAGCTAGAAATAAATACATCAGAGCTACTAGGTATTCCAATTGTAATGCACAGGGGGTGGTATACTTGGCTGTCTGTTTGGTGTGCCCCGCATTCTATGTGGGAAAAACTGAACGCACACTCAAAAGGAGAATTTACGAACATGTATATGAGATGCAAAAAGCTAATTCAAAAAAACGCTCTTTACAGACACCTCAACACCTGCCCTACTGCTAAGTTTCAGTTTTTAGTTTTGGAAACAGTGTTCAAGGATCACAGGGGTGGACCATGGGAAACCCGTTTAGAATATCAAGAAACTTATTGGCAAATATTGCTGGAGTCTTATAGGGAACAAGGTCTCAATGATTACACCTCTATCATGCCTTTACTCAAGTTAAAGGCATGTAGTATATAAACACATTTCTAGAACATTGTATATGTTAAACATTATATGTTTTTTATTATGAGGTTTATATATATATACAAAATTTTTATTCATCTTAAGATGATTTTAAAAAGTTTTTTTCAATACATTTTATATATATTTTGTGTATTTGCAATATTTATTTTGATACCACACCTTAATGACTATTCATGAGTTATATGTCATGTTTCTTTAAATCTGGAATCATTACTACACATGTTAATTGTATGATTGATTCATTGATTGATTGATTGATTTACTTACTCAGTATAAAAGATCTTTATTATACCTTGTGTATTTATCTGAAGAAGTCACAGTGTGGACGAAAACGTGTTATTTGTGGATTTACCTTCGTTTAAATAAATTCCTTGGAACCAGTTTCTGGTATTTTTTGGATATCTATTGGAGTTCAGCACTTCTGACACTGGTTTTTATTTCCATATACTCAGCTAGCCTTTTCATTTCAGATGCTACTTTTTGCAGTTTTGTCATTTCATCTGAATAGTTACATAACGATTCTTGTATTTTAACAGCCTTTTGGTATTTTGAGTTGATATATTCTTTTAATTTTGCATATATTTTAATCACTCTAACCACATTTGAACAATTTTTCTCTAAATTACAGCCTTGTGTTATTTGAGTTGGTATATTTTTTCAGTGTTGCATGTATTTTAGTCACCTCTGAGTACATTTGATATATTTTTCCTCTAAATTACTGGAAGCCGTCTCTTGTATCATAGCTGAAACTTGAACTGCTTTTTGCTGAATAGCTGCAGCATTCATTCCAGCCAGTGTTTTCTCTCACTTTTTCTGGTTGTTTTTCTTGCTTGTTCTCCAAATTTCACATTTGCTGGCATACAAGCAGTCAGTGTACTTAACTAGTCAGTTGATGAATTTTACCAAAGATGCCAATTTTCCTGGCTGTTTGTTTATTTTATTTATTTTATTTTACATTTATTAACTGGGATGGTCCGACTGGGCTAGGTCCATTTACAGTGGAGGCCCGGGGAGAAAAGCTCCACTTAATACAACAAATAGTGAGCATAATACTTAATGTAAAAAAAATACCTTGTTATTGAGCAGTATTTTCTGCATAAGAAAACAGTACAAAAAAGTTCTTATCAGTAATAATTACATGTGAACATTATGTTAGCCTTCAAATATCCTGACAGAGACCACAACAGCATTACTGTATGTCAAGGGACACCATTTGTTACAACCATGGTTACTGAGGGCCTGATATTGGGAGAGAAGAGAGAAAGATGGAGGTAGCATCCTTTAGGATTATGTAACACATAGACAGAGCCAAGAGCTTATAAGATGAGCCTTAAGGGGATTTTTGAATTGTGTGGTATTTGATACAGAAGTCATGGAGGGAGGGAGATTATTCCAACTTTTTGCTATACTGTGAGAAAATAGAGCTTTACCTGCTGTATTGATGGCTGTGGAGACAGAGAGGAGTGATTTATTGGCATTGCAGAGTGGATTATTTGGTATGTAGTTAGTCAGTAATTGCCTAAGGGCTGGAGTTTTGTCAGGATGTTTTAGGTTGTTATATGCTATGACTAGTTGGTGATAGGTTAATAACTGAAGTATTTCAAGCCACTGAAGTTGCTTAAGAGAGGTATACAATGGTGTGTTCTAAAGGGGGAATTTTTAGCAAACTTGGCGATTTTGTTATAACAAGACTCAAGTTTGTCCAGGTCAGATTTTCTAACATAGGTGAGAATTGGTGCTGCATACATTAGTGTGGAAAGAAGGTGGGCTTGAACTAGGGTGACCCGAGCTTGATCCGATAGAAAGTTTTTTTGTCTGTATAGGGAACCCATTTTCTTGTGTACCTTTTTTATAGTTTGAGAGATATGGATGTCAAAGTGTAGGTTATCTATTTTGACGCCAAGCAGCTTGGTGTGGAGAGAGGGTGAAATGGCAGTTCCAATATTGGAGGAGATAGAGAAGGGGAGTGGAGAGGTTTTTGATTTGTTTGGGGTAAATAGAAGTAATTTACTTTTGTTGGGATTTAAGGTAAGTTGAATATTTGTGATCCACCTTTCTACTGAGGCAAAAGATTATTGGACGAGGTGCTGTAGGGTGTTCGGAGATGGGGCAGAGCAGATTAGGGTGGAATCGTCTGCATACTGTATGAGTGAGGCTTGCAGGGTAGTGGTGTGTAGATTATTGGTGAAGATAGAAAAGAGAAGAGGACCCAATATGGAACCTTGAGGTACACCAATGTTGGTTGGGAGTAAAGATGTTATTACTCCTTGGCACTGGACAGCTTGTTGTGTGTCTTGATAGATAGTTTTTAAACCATGCAATAGTGTCAGGGGCAAAGGATAAAGATGTAAGAGTATCTATTAGTATGGAGTGAGAAACCATATCAAATGCTTTAGAGAGGTCCAGTACTGTAGCAGATACAACTCTGTTGTTATTTCTATGTTGGGTAACCAGGTTTGTGAAAGAGAGAACGGCTGTGGTTGTACTGTGGTGTGGGGGGAAACCATGTTGTGTAGAGGAGAGGAGATTGTTAGAATTTAGGAACTGCATGACCTGAGAGTGTATGCATTTCACAAGTATCTTTGATAAAAGAGACAGAATGGCAATGGGGTGGTAGTTAGAGAAATCATAGGAATTCCCACCCTTATGAAGGGGAATAATGTAAGCGATTTTCCACAGTTGAGGGATATGGGATTCCTGTATGGAGCGGTTGATTAGGATTGAGACTGGGTAGGACATGGAGTCGGCATCCATTTTTAAGAAATGTGCAGGTATACCATCTACTGCAAGAGTAGTGGGTTTAAGTTTTAAGAGGTATTTTTTTATTGTAGATGTTGGAACAGGTGAGAATGTAAAGGGAGGTGTGTTGTTAGGAGCTGTTGGCATGGATGAGTAGCTATTTATGGATAGTTGAGTTGATAGTGATTTAATGGATTCAGTAAAGCGGTGATTGAATTGGGAGGCTATATTGCTGTTTTTGTAGAGGTGGAGGTGGGAGCTGGTTTGAAGGTTTTACCAGGTTTTAGTAGGGAGTTAATTGCACGCCAGAACTTTTGGGGGTTGGAGTGTTTGTTTTGGATACCTAGAAAGTAGTTCTGTTTTTCGAGCTTTGTTTGTTTTTTGACCTGATTCCTAAGGTGTTTATAGTTTTGTTTGGATAGACTAGTGTTCTCTTTCTTCCAGGTTTTCCATGCCTTATCGCTGGGCCCTAGTGGACTTGCTAAACCATGGAGCATGGTGGTGTTTAGTTCTATTTTTTCTTACTGAGGCAACTGAATCAAGGATGTTAATAAGAGTACTATTAAAATAGTCCACCGCTTGGTCTGGGTCAAGGGTGTGTAATGGTTCCCAGTTACATTTTTTTAACATAGTGTTGAGTTCTAGAGGGTTAACATTGCAATAGTTTCTGGCTTGTCTATAGACTGTAGGTTTGGATATGTTAACACATTATTTCTGAAGTTTCTGCTTGCACACTGGGAGAGGTGCAGTTAAGCTGTTGATCAGCGTACAACCACCTTGGAAGTACAGTGTGTGCCTATGTGATAACTTAATAAAAGTATTTAAAACAGAGTAGATAGTGGATAATGATAAAACTATTTTGATACAGCAAGAATGTTTTACACTAAGAGGTTATCATTTCAGCATTGGCAAAAAGAATCCTGACAGCAAGTCTGGATAATAAATGTTATGGAGATAGCAAAAAGGTGCACTTTGATTTTATGTTCCTGCTGAAAGCAAGCAGTGTGAATGACAAGGGCAGCAGCTGCAGTATGCTGCTTTTGTCAGAATATATCTTTAAAGAAGGAGAGCTTGTGCATTGCTATTGAGTACAGACACATTCCTAAATCTTCTGCCCTGGCCACATTATCATCAGTCAGAAATACAGTAAGCATTATGAAAGATAGCTGAGAAGACTGTGGTAAGGGTCTTTATCAGAATCGTGGAGTTATGCCAGCTTTTCTACTGCCTGGTTTATAAAACAGGAGTGGAATTGAGATGAGACATGTAATTAATGAATCTAAGATCCACAGTGGCCGAGAAGAACACTCTTTTGCACCCTGTCCAAATCTTTGGATTCTTTATCAAGTGGCCATGTTGAAAAGTATTGTTTTCTATGGGGATTATGCTAGTATGCTTAGGGGTAATGTCATTCTCTCCTCTCAGCATTTTTAGAGGTGGTCTTCCTTCCTAGGAGTAGAAGGAGCTGACTTCAGATGCTTTCAGGCCACATAAATGGCATCCTTCAGGTCAGGTTCCATGGGACAGATGAGTCAAGGTATCGCATCTTCTTTGCCAGACACTGGCACAGCCATTTCTGGGGAGAAGACAGGGGTGCAATACGACAGTCTGTAGAGGACCTGACAGACTTGAGTGTTTGCCTAGAAGAGGGATTCATCGGTAGAGAAAGTATGTGGAGGGATGAGCATATTAGCCTTGTGTACCTAAGAAACAAGGACCACTCAAAGCCTGGGGGTCTGAAAGAAAGAGGTAGTCCCCCCCCCACCTAGCTCCAGCACAGGATGGCATGAGCTGAAGCAATGTATGAGGCTGCTAGCAAGTTGTAGATGTGACCTGACTGTCAGGTGACAGGGCCCTGTAATTTGGGGTATCACATCCCAGAGATGGCACTTGATGATGATAGCAGTTTTCAGGGCAAAAGGGTGCTCTTCCATGCCAGATTTCAGTCATTCAGAATTTTGGGGCTGCGAGGCAATTGTTGGATCTGATCCAGCAAAACTAGTGTTCCAAACTCAAGCCCCCTTTAAATCCTGTAATGTAGTTGGCTGTGAAGCTTCCTCAGATCTCATTTGCCACCTAAGCATTCAGATGTGTTCATAACTGTGGAAAAAGCTAAGCACCCCACCTGTATATTCTTACTAATTTCTAATCTTAAATTAACAACTTTCAGTCAAAATTGCTATATTTTTTCCGGATAGTCCACTTTAAAGCCTTTCTGTGTTTCCACTTTTGTAGTTTGTCTCTTTCTTGACATGTGGATCTTCAGCCTGCATATCATCCAAATATATAAAGAAATAGAAATCCTGACTGTTTAGTGACTGCTGAATTATCTTGCTGTTACCCATTCTCCCCTTAAAAAAAAAAAAAAAAAAAAACGTAATTGTTGTTTTGTCAGTCGGGAGAAACAAATTAGCTGTCAAGGGATTTACTACTTCCAGATTCAGAGGCAATGAAAAATAGGAAAGGAGATGGCATGGGGAATGACAGAGTTAAGTAAAAATAATGATTCGGACCTGATGATGTGGAGGTCTCATGAATCCTCTATTATAAGCACCATCATAAATACCCGAGTCGGAGCAGATGACTACTACTTTCGTTTCATGAATCACCAGCATCAGCTCCTCCTCCCTTGGAAGATGTTATTGAGGATATGTCCCCTCAGTTTGAAGTTCGAGGTACTTCTGAAACAAAGTTCATTCCAGCTGGTCTTTCAGGAGCATCTCCAACATGAAACTGGATTGTATGATAAGGCTCTCATCAATACTCAGATATGTATGGGTGTCCCCTCTTCACCCTCCAGTCCAAGGGTGGATTGGGCTGATCCCCCATCCTATTTCCTAACTGCTTCCCTAGTCTGACCTTCGGACAAGATGGAGTCATGCCCAAACCCCTTGCTTAGAGTCTGTCTTTTATACTGCCAATTGCACCCTTGGCTTCAAAGTGGAGGACTTCAGCCACTTGATTCCAAAACCTTCAAATGGCTCTCAGGACTAATGCTTCAGTATCAACACTTCAGTGCCATCTTTGTATCCAACTCATATGGTGCCATTTTCTGATTTGTTGTTGTCAGCCTAAAAGGCTATGGTGCTGATGTCCTCCTCAGGCCATCCTTCAGTGTTCATTCTAGGAAAGCCCTTGTCAAGACCGCCTGCCCCTTCTGCACTCCATAGGGGATCTTTAGATAATGCAGATGCTCATTTGGCCTTTGAAGTCATGGTGACAGGCTGCATCAGCATCAGTCTCTCCCTTGGACACACTCCCATATTTGTCTCAATTTTCTCACACATGCCAGGGCTGAACCAGTGCCCTCAAAAGATCTGCCCAAATGCAGGACCAGTCCTCCAACATCTCAGACCCTCAACACCTGAGGTCCCCAGGAAGAGGACTTGTAAAATGGAAACGCTGACTGTCCAGAAGAGTCAATCACTTCAGACACTGACTCAGGAGGATAGATAAAGATCCCCACAGTCCTCTCTGGAGGACCTCACCTTCAGTGAGATTCCCATCTGAGGAAATTGGCCATGTACCCTCCCTTTCAAGATGAGTAGGTCCTTTCTGAAGCATATGGTTCAGCCCGCTGTACTACTTGAGTGATCCGGTTTGTGGACTGCCTCATCAACCTGACCCCAGGAGGGCATGACAAGCAATCCAGTTCCTAGTAGACCATGCCAAGGAAACACATCAAGATTTTTTGACCACCCAAGGACACAGGCCCTTTTATTCCAAGAATCCTTCAGTTAATTTCATCATTTTGGCAGCATCTATCAAGAAAGAGCTGATGAGTGACTCAGCCTCTGTCTGTCCACCCATCCGTCTGTCTATCAAGGAGTCTAGGGTGATGGACAGATTGAAGAAGCAAGTATATGCTTTAGCCACATATGCATTGCAGGCTTTGAGCTAACACCACTGATATGAACAAGTTTCAGACAGATATCTGCAGAGCAAGCATTAGCCTCTCTGAAACAGCAAGAAGTCACCATGGTCAATATCTTTAATGTTGTCAGTCTCCGTGTGACTTTGGCATAATGCAGCTGATGGAGCAGCAGGCAGACTAGTCCTGTTGAGATGACAGGCTCTCTTTGTGTTTGTAATGGATATTCATTGTTTGTAATGGATATTCATTGTTTGGTCCATCTGGCAAAGAGCAAATGCAGACGTGCGAAAAGGACTGAAAGACACTGTCTGCCATGAGTGTTAAATTTGAGACCTTGCAATGATCTTAACAGGAACCAGAAATGGTCCAAGTCCCATTGGTTTAGAAGATCCCAGTGTGATCCCTTTGAGTCCACCTGTGAGAAGGATGGCTGTGGCAAAAGTGACCCTTTAAGAGGTCATGAAGGTCTGCAGAAAACAGTGCTATAGAGTCCTTTTTCTGATGAGAAGCCTAACCATCCCTGAAGGGATTCAGTCTGGAGGCAGTCAGTGGACGCTTATCCCTCTACCTACCCATGTGGATGGCCGTCCTACATGATTCTTGGCTAAGAAGGATAATATCCAGTGGGAGTTCCATACCCTTTTGCCAGACCCCCCCCCCCCCCCATAAAATAGCCACGTCCAGGTGTACCATCACACTAGTGAGAAAATAAATCTCTCTTCTCCAGAAAGTCTTCTATGAGGTTCTGCTGGACTAGATAGTGCCAGGTTACTCCAGGTTCTTTTTGGTTCCAAAGAAAAACAAGGGCCATAGACCCATACTGGACCTACGTGATCTTGACTAATATGTAAAAAAAGACTGGGTTCAGGATGGTAACTATTGCAAGCCATATTGCCTTATGTACAGGAAAACTGTTGGATGTTCTCAATCAACCTATGGGATGCTTACCTTCACATCAGGATTGTTTGAGCATCCAGGAGGTTTCTACCCTTTTGCCTAGAAGCCAATTAAATTCAGTTCAGATCCCTGCCATTCGGTCTCAACACAGACCCCCTGGGTTTTCACAAAGTGCTGGCTGTGGTAGCAATGAATTTCAGACTGCTTGGGATCAGTGTCTTCCCGCAGCTGGATGATTGGCAACTTGCTACTGCATCAAAGGAATCTTTTCTCAGCACCAGTGATTATTTGCCTCAACTCTGTCTGTCCGTGGGAATTTGTCAGCTGTGAGTAGTGCTATCTACAGCCAACACAGACCATTCAGTTTATCGGATGCCACGTAGACACCAGGTTCTGTTCTATAACTTTGCCTCCAGAAAGAATCCAGTCATTAAAGCTTGCAGTCCAGAATCTTCTACAGTTGTCTTCTCCTCCAGCAGTTCTTGTTCTGTGAGCTCTAGGTCTCATGGCCTCAAATGTTCTAATGGTGCATCTATTCAGGTTCCACATGAGGAACTTACAGTGACTGCTTAAAGCTCAGTGGTCATAGCTATAGGGCTGTTTGTCATCACCCATTTGAATAATGAACCTTTGCAGCAGTCGCTGACCCCCCCCCCCACCCATTACCACACAGGAGCAGCCAGAAGTACCATAGAGGCCTGTTCACCAGAGTGAAGGGTATATTATCAAGAGAGAGAACGGTTCATAGTACATGGTCAGATCAGGAGGCAGTCCTCCTAGCATTCTAGGGAGCTGCAGGACCACTCACCACCATGGGTGATAGTCATCCAAACTAACAGCATGACAGTGGTATGGTACATTATCAAACTGGGGGTGTGGGTGGGAATCCGATCATAAACTCCATGCTGAGAGATCTTGAGAGTGTGGCATCATTTGCATCATTTCTTGACAGCAATGTACATTCCCACAAAAGTCAGCTGTCTTGCTGACAGACTCGACAGATCCATTATCTTACCTCAACAGCAGCCTGTCAATCCACAGGTAGTGCATCAACTCTTCCACCGTGTGGACTTACTTTACTGCTGTCTTTTTGTCTCCCAAACAGACACCACATTTAGCACTTATTTTACCCTGATTGCCCCAGAGGGGCAGTTCCTGACTAACTTTACTGCAGTCTTTGTGTCTCCCAAACAAACACCACATTTAGCACTTGAGAGACACTCTGGTTGCACTGTGGCCAACTATGCTCCGTTTTGCCTTCCCCTATCTTCCTCTGGTGTCAGTATTTATTCAGAAAGCAATAAGATACAAAGTTTCTGTGATCCTCATTGCTCCATACTGCCCTGGACAAATCTGGGCGTTCATCATATTGATCACTGCTGCAGTAGCCTTAGCTGTATAGATTGTATCATGTCAGGGATATTACAGCTGGGAAGCTTCCAAACCTTCAGGGCACCATCCACACACCCAAAGTGTTAACAGCTCAAGCTGAGCTGACAAAAAACAAGTTTGGGCAAGAAGCTCTTCTGAGCTTTACTACCACCAAAGAGTATATGCTCCTCCTAAGGCTTTTGAAAATCAGAAGTCAGCTTGTACTTCCCTTTGCTAGGAAGGTAAGTTTACTTTGGGAAAAACCTTCCATTTTCTTAATTTTATTGCTGTTTTATTACTTTCCTCTTTGGGAAAGTTATTTTAAAGTTAGGAATGTTGTGTTTTAATGGATTGTCTTGAGGCTGTAATGTACTTTTAAATGGAGCACTTATTTTTTTCTGTCAGTTTAAAACTAGTGTAAATTAACTTAAAACATTTTTGGTGGAGAATTTGTGTTCCTTTGCGGGGCTAGGATAGTGTTCTAAAGTGCTTTTTACTGCATTTTTTCTGTAAAATAAATAAATAAAATAATAATAATGCACCATTTTCAATGTGACCGTGGAACACACTATTGGTCCCACAGTCAGTCCTCCTTTCAGCCACAAAAAGAAACAGTTAAGCAAACAGCCTTTATCACCATAGCAGGCTAGCAGTTTGCCTCAGCCGCAGGTGAGCGACTCTGTTGTGGCCTTTTTTTGTGCCTCAGACCACTCGTCTTTTACCCTGGATCTCTCTGGTGGTTAACACCTTTATTAAATTATCACTTGTGACATAGACGAGTTTTTTTTTTTTTTTTTTTTTTTATAACAAGAAACATCTTTCTTAACCCATCACTTAACAACATAAACAAATATATATAAATATATTTATATATATATATATATATATATATATATATATATATAAATATATTTATATATATATATGTGTGTGTGTGTGTGTGTGTATCTATGTATATATGAAAACAAACCACACCAACACAATTTTAGCTGCAAGCATTATACATCACAAACCATACTGACACACTCCCAGTTGCAAATATTATACATCACTTATAATCTACCCAATAATTTTCAAATATTACATAGCTCAGTGCCTTATGTGTGGAGTCTGCATGCCCTTCCCATGTTGGGTGGGCGTTCAAAAGACATGCGTAAATGAGTGTGCCTTCGTTGAAGGTTGAACGTTGAGCTGGCACCTCGGCGTTCGTGAAAATCTACTGCCAATCATTAGTGGACCGGAGTTTCGCTGTGGCGACCCCTAACCGGGAAAAGCTGAAAGACAACAACATAGCTCATTCAAGTCCTGCCTTCTGTTAAACTTCATTCCTCCCCTGTATGTATTGTTCGCACAATTCCCATGATGTCCTTCAAGGATGCATCTGCAGTCCTAACAAATGGGTTGTCCTGTCGTCAGGCAGCCCTTCGGTCGGCTGGATTCCAAAGTCTGGGTCTGGCCTCGGCTGGTGTCGCACTTCACCCGACGTCATCTCTGCTGGTCTTCGGGTAGAAAGGCATCAGCCGACGCCATTTTCCTCAGTCTTTCTTGCCGCGTGGCACCCGAAGCAGAAGCTGTTCGCAAGTGCCGGTCGGTCAGATCCAGAGATTAATACTACCGAATACAACTTCGAAGACTTCTAAAAGCTAAGTACCCCGTTGGGGACTCTTTCTTGCCTCAGCCGATGTCAGAAAAAGTAAATAACTGTTTAACTTGTGGGAAACAAATACCTCATAAAGATTTCCACTCTTACTGCTTACCTTGTTTAGGCCCAGACCAAGACGTAGCAGCTTGTTTAGCCTGTGCTTCCTTCAACCGACGAACGCTTAGGCGTCGGTCGGAGTTTGCTGAACAGTTTTTCGGCTCAGACTTTGCGTACATTATGCCGTCGGATCCTCCGACTACCCAAATTGTTAAGAAGCGCAAAGAAAAGGACCGACACTCGCGGTCCGCGGTTTCGGCCGAAACCACGGCAAAGCAAACCGCGAGTGTCTCGGTTTCGGCCGAAACCGAGCAAACGGTTCAATCTACAGCCGAATCCATGACTACTACCGAGGCCCCTTCTACCCTAGCTGAATCGGCCTCTGAAATTTTGCCTACTAATGTGGTTTCTCTAGAATTATCGGACACCATCCCTTTGGATGTCTCTACCCCAGCACGTGGTGCTGCTAGGCCCCCTGCAGCCATGTCTATAAAGGCCTTTGCCAGGGCTAAAGCAGCCAAAACTGCTAAACCAGTGCCTGTTAAGCCCCCCTCTCACAGGCCCAGCTCCAGTTCACAAATGCTTACTTTGGCAGAGGATCTCATCTCCTTAATAGGAGGATCCCAATCTCACCCAGACAGGGCCTCACAACCTCCAGAAAAGAGACCTAGAGCAGAGCCCCCAGAGCCAGGCTGCTCAGATGACTCTTCTGATGACTCAGACATTACAGACCATCCAGAGGCTCCTCTTTCTACTTATGAAGATTCTGATGCTGAAGAATCTATTCCTTCTGCCTCTCCACCAGAGGAATTTTCCTTTGGGGAAACCTTACATGCCATGCGAGAGCAATTCCAATGGCAGGGCCAAGATTCCTCTGATTCAAGAAAAAGGCTTAGGACCTTTTTACACTTACCGCAGCATAGGCCCTTAGCTATACCTCCAGTTCTTCCTGTTGTGGATGATGCATTTAATGATGTTTGCTCTGCTCCTGATACTTTACCTCCAGCCCCTGCTAAGCCCGACAGGTTCTACAGGGTACCGGACACTCATCACCACTTATACAAGGCTCCTTTTGCAGATCCGGAGACTATCTCCCAGGGGCCTAAGGCAGTAGCTTCGACCTCAGCTAAAACCCTCTCCCTTCTGATAGGGAATCCAGGTCCTTAGAGAGATGGGGTAAAAAAGTATACACCTCCGCTACTCTCTCAGCTAGAGCTTTGAACTGTCAGTTTCATATGATCCAATACCAAGAGTTTATGCTTGATCAGTTAACTAAGAAGCTGTCCTCTGATGATTCCTTAGATAAGAAATATGTTCTAGAAATGGTGAATAACATTCAGCAGGTTAGTAACCATTCTTTAAAATGTGGCTATGATGCACTGGAGGCTTCATTTAGATCAGCCATGACTGGCACAGTTATAAGAAGGCATGCATGGTTGAAAGAGCAGGTCTTGCCGGATCATGTTAAAGCAAAGCTATTAGATGCTCCTATGGACAAGGTCAGTCTATTTGGTTCTCCTGCCCAACAAGTAATGAAGAAAATGGAAGAGAAGGCAAAATCTGTACAAACAGTTAAAGATTTCTTACAGGTACAGCCCCAAGGTTCAGCAGGAACTGGCCTTCCAAAATTGGTCCTTTCCAGACTCCTCTAAAAATCAGAGAGGCAGGAATAGACGCTCCAGAGGCAGAAATCAATCCAGAGGAGGTGCCTACAGGGACGCCAGTGGCAAGGCAATAACCAACGAGGCACGGATACAACCACTACCACTGCAACAGGACAATCACAGTGACTTGGTTCTAACACCGCCTACCAGGGAACAAATAGTAGCACCCTTAGGCGGAAAGTTAGCCTTATTCTCAAAAAACTGGCACTATATCACAAGTGACAACTGGTTTTTGCAAACTATAGATCAAGGCTACAGGTTTCATTTCCACAACTTACCAGCAAAAGAGGAATGCCAAACCTGCCACCAAATCAAAAGTCAGAAGCCCTAAAACAAATAGCTCAATTAACAAAGATGAGAGCTGTGGAAAGGGTACCACCTACAGAACAGGGCAAGGCATTTTACTCCAGACTCTTCCTAGTACCAAGAAAAGAGAACAGTTGGAGACCTATTCTCGACCTGTCCGCTTTAAACACATTCATCATTGTTCCAAAATTCAAAATGCTGACCCTACACCAACTTCTTCCCATGCTGGGCAAGGAGTATTGGCTGGTAACTCTAGATCTCAAGGAGGCATACCTGCACGTCCCCATACGACCAATTTGCAGAAGATACCTCAGATTTCTTGCAGGATCAGAGCATTATCGATTCTCAGCATTGCCCTTTGGCTTATCTACTGCGCCCAGAGTGTTCACGAAATGCCTGGCATCAGTAATCGCTCATTGCAGGCTTCAGGGAATCCAAATTTATCCATACCTGGACGACTGCCTGATACAAGTGGACAACAAAAGCAAGCTGACACAAGACTTACAAAGAGTCATTTGCTTACTACAAGCCCTGGGATACACAGTCAATTTAAAAAAGTCAAAACTGATACCATCCCAGACAATAACATTCTTGGGTGCAGAATTGGACACAGTAAAACAGATGGCATTCCTAACTGCAGAAAAACAAGAACAACTTCCTCTGTACTTCTTGACACTAGCAAAGCAGAACAAACTAACAGCAAGGAAAGTACTGCAGGCCTTGGGTTTCATGGCATCCTGCATAATCTTGGTCCCCCATGCCAGACTGCATATGAGAAAGCTACAGTGGTACCTAAAGAATTTATGGTCTCAACACAAGCACAGCTTAGAAACCGAAATACCACTAATTCCATGCCTGAAACAAGAGTTCCTATGGTGGGCTCAGACTTGCCAGGCAAACCCAGGATTGTCCTTCCACACCATTCAAGCAAGCCAAACCATCACAACGGACGCCTCAGACCTCGGTTGGGGGGCACACATGCTGGACAAATGCATTCAAGGCCTATGGACTCCAGATCAACTACACCTGCACATAAATCAAAAAGAGATGCTGGCAGTAAAACTAGCAATCCAGAATTTCAGACCATTCCTCAGAGGGCCAAGTGATGATAAGGACAGACAACACCACAGTCATGTGGTACATCAACAAACAGGGAGGCACTCAGTCATACCCCCTATGCCGAATGACTCTGGACCTGTGGAATATGGCTCTGAGCTACAACATTCAATTACAGGCAATATTTGTACCGGAAAAGAAAACATCCTAGCAGACATGTTAAGCAGAACTACCTCGGATGCTCACGAATGGATGCTACACCCGGACATCTTCAAGGCCATCACAAAGAAATGGGGAATGCCACAAATAGACCTATTTGCATCCCCACTCAACCACCAGCTCAAGAAATTCTGAACAAGGACATACCACCCTCTTGCTTGGAAGGTGGACTCTCTATCCTTCAATTGGAAAGGCCTGACAGCATATGCATTTCCACCACTTCCTTTGATGCACAAGGTACTACTGAAAATCAAAGAGGAACAGCCAAGGATAATTCTGATAGCTCCAAATTGGCCAAGACAACATTGGTATCCATTACTGAGGAGCATGTCTCGGGGGGGAACGTGGACTCTACCCCTGATTCCTTTGATGTTGACTCAGAGCAACTACAACATCTTGCATCCAAACCTGAAAACTCTGCAACTCACTGCCTGGAACATTACATAAGAGCATCTAACCCAGATTTATCCCAAAGGGTTAAAGACATTATCCTTGAGGCCCGCAGACCTTCTACTAGAAGGAACTATGCAGGAAAATGGAAAAGGTTTGTCATTTGGAGTACGGAAAGAGGGAAAGATGTGTCAAAGGTAGATATTGCCAACATCCTGGAATATTTGGCAGAGCTCCTACATACCGGCCTGTCCTATTCCTCCATCAAGATACATGCATCAGCTATTTCTGCAGAATACAGCCTCGATCCCCCTGTCTTCTCACATCCTCTACTCAGGCAGTTCCTCAGAGGAATTAAGAATGTAAAACCTCCTAGGAAACCACCATTACCAGCATGGGACTTGAATTTTGTGCTAGAAAAATTGACACTCCCTCCATTCGAACCAGCAGCAACAGCAGATCTTCAACACCTATCCTGGAAAACTGCTTTCCTACTGGCAATTACTTCAGCAAGAAGGGTTTCGGAACTACAGGCTTTAATGGCAGTACAACCCTTCCTAATCTTCCATCAAGATAGAGTGTCCATGAGAACTAATCCTACATTTATGCCTAAAGTGGTATCCAGACTGTCTCTAAACCAGGCAATCCACCTACCTACCTTCTTTCCCAATCCACAGAACAGAGGGGAAAGACTGCTGCATACCTTGGATGTACATAGACAGTTGCGCTACTACCTGGACAGAACCAAGGGCAATAGAAAAACTGACCAGCTCCTAGTAGCCTGTGCAACAGGAAGGGAAGGAAAAGCAATTTCCAAACAGACAATCTCCAAGTGGATAGGAAATTGCATAAGATTCTGTTACTCCTATCATGGAAAGCAAATTCCACAGAACATAAGGCCTCATTCTACAAGGGCTACAGCCACTACCACAGCCTTCTTACGAGGAGTGGCTACCAAGGACATTATTGAGGCTGCTACTTGGACCTCCCGTGCATACATTTGCCAAGCATTATAACTTACCTCTATACTCTAGATCCCGAGCAGGGTTTGCCACTGCTGTTTTGCAAGGGATCCTAAGTACACCATAATTCTTATTCCTCCTCCCTAGTTTGGCTATGGTATTCTACCCATTTGTTAGGACTGCAGATGCATCCTTGAAGGACATAGTACAGTTTTGTACCTACCATAAATGTAGATGTCCGAACAGGATAGCATCTGCAGTCAGGATTACCCACCCTCCTTCCCTCTGTGGTACTCTAGGGTATTGCCCACCTAATAGCTAGCTGGGGGATCTCTTATGGTGTATTTGTTTGTATATATGTACATACATGCATATTTTTGTGTTTGCCTTCTACTTTTTGGAAACATTGGCATTTACCCAAAAATTTAGCTATACAAGAGGGCTACTGGCATCTGGGGCAAGAAACACTGAGGAAAATGGCGTCGGCTGATGCCTTTATACCCGAAGACCAGCAGAGATGACGTCGGGTGAAGTGCGACACCAGCCGAGGCCAGACCCAGACTTTGGAATCCGGCCGACCAAAGGGCTGCCTGACGACAGGACAACCCATTTGTTAGGACTGCAGATGCTATCCTGTTCGGACATCTACATTTATGGTAGGTACAAAACTGTACTTTTTCCTATGTAGTTTGCTCCTACCCTTTTCTAAAGAACTCAATTCCAGTTGTTTTATCTCTGTTACTATATTCACTACTTATAATACAGTTGGTTTAGATTTTGATTTCCATTTGTAGTAATTGCTTTCTTGGCAGCCATCATAATTAGACAAAGGAAGGCCTTACCATGTCTAGGCAATTTTGATTGTGTATCATAGCTGAGAAAAATCATCTCCCTCATCACACAAGTCTGCCCACCCAGCATCTCCAACATTGCATCCCGCAGGGAATCCTTGAAGTCCACCAACCCATTGCACTCTCAGAAACATACCTCTTTCTTCCTCGTCACATCTCCAGGATTTGCTGTCTAACTGAGGAAAATGTCTCTTGAGTCTACTTGGGATATACAAATATGTAAACATTTCCAAGCAAAAATCCTAAATATTCTAGATTTTCTTACATATTTGGGTGACATACATGTATTCTCACATTGTTTCTTTGTGAATTGCTTATCCATTCTCTCTTCCCAATCCTATCTAACCTCATTTGATTGATTCTTAAAGTTGTCATGCAGTATTTTATATGCTCTACTAATTATTCCTTTTTTAATGGCAGCTTCTGTTCTAGATTTTACTAGTAACTCTACCAGTACTGGTCATTCATTTAGGACTCCTGTATTTCTTTTCTCTTTGCCTATACTCTGATATCATTCCTCAATAGGTAAGGCAATATCTAACCTGCAGTCGAAATAAATTCTTGGCCTCTTCCTATTCTGTTACCTTTCCCTCTGTAGTATTTTGTTCCAATACTTGGTTCTTTTGATGGTTTTCTCCAATAAATTCCAACCCCCTCTTGCCTATTGTCTTTATCCATAATTGCAGTCATCCTTATCGGCAGAATCTCTTTTCGCCATTCCTGTGTTGGCTTAGTTCTTGGAATACTATCTGCTACTTTATGGATATAATATTCTGTATGATAATTGTTCTCCTTAAAGGCCTGCATCCGAAATCCCAGTCTCTCCTTGTTGCTTGAGCTTCCCCCCCATTTCAACATCATCCCTTTCCACTTTGAATTATAGTTTTCTGCTTGTGCTATGTGTAGGAGCCTTTACTGTGTAGCTGTGAAATACCCCATTCAAATTGGGTAATCCCAATCTGCCCAGTTCTACTGGAAGGATCAGCTTATCCCACTTGATTCTTGCCGCCTTCACCTCCCAGATAAAGTCCTTCAGCTGTTTATTAATTGCTATCCACAACTTTTCCTCTGGTTGATAAAATATGCTTGACCTGTGCATAAGACTAATGGGACTAAAACCATTTTGACTACTTGTATCGTACTATCCATATCCATATTAAAAAGCTTCCATTTTCTCAGTTTTTTGTACTATGTTTTGTTTTGTCTCTTCCCACATATCCTTAACTGCCACACCATCATTTTTAATCCATACTTAAAGCCGAAAGACAAACAACAAATTTCTAAATACTTCATTTTATCTTGTCCCTATAAATGGATATTGCTGAACCAATTTGTGTGTGGGTACATAATTTACTGCTATTGCCTTTGTTTTAGCTTCATTAATTTTATATCCCAAAAATATTTGAAACTCTCTCAAAATGTTCCACAACACTGTTAGTCTCTTTCTTATTTTGTCAGGTATAAAATATTGTACAATGACTGGCAAGTAATATTCAAAAAGAAGCACGCAGATTGGTCAGCCCAACCAGCGAGCCCATTGCAAATCCAAGAATATACCAATAGAAAAAGGTCCAATCACTTGGACCTTTTTTCATTAGTATATCTCATAATTTTTTTATTTTTTTTTTTAAATAAATTTACAAAACCAAAGACCTCAGATGAACATGAGAGACGGGGCAGAGAAAAATAAGAGTATAATCAGGTACATTATGCAAAACTAAAGAAACATACCCGCTTATCCTTTTATTTTCTCTGTCCTGGCTCTCCTGAACATTAAAAGTCTCCCAGTTTCTTTTTTGCTTAATAAATAAATAAAGCATCGCAGATCTTCCTTTCTCCATTGCTTCCTTTGCATAGCACTAATGTACTGTTTAAATGTGGGAATGCAAGTCCCATACGCATGCACAATACATCAGAAAAGCCCCAGGATACTGGAGAAAACACGGAAGGGCACCACGGAGGCATTATACAAAGTCATCATTTAAGAAAAGTATTTTTTTCTTAAATAAAGTCATTGTGTAATAGCAATGACTGACTCCATGGGGTATGGTATATCGAAGAATTACCCATGGTTGGCTTTAATCACTCGGGCTTCACCCTCGTGATTAAACCACACAAACCATTAATAAATCTTCAGTATACTACACCGATGTCGTCTGTTATTGCTGTGTTATCATCTGAAAATAGAACCAGCTTTTCTTGACTACCATACCAATTATATCCTTGAGTTTCCGAGTCCCTTATTTTCTTTGCCAGTGGTTCTAAATATAATGCAAGTAAAAGAAGAAAGAGGACTCCCTTGCCTGGTTGACAATTTCTGCTTGAGCAGAGCAGAGAGGATCCCACTCATTTTAATTTTTGCCTCAGATCCCTCATGTATCCTCCTAATCAACCTATAATTTTTTAGAAATCCAAACGCTTCAATTGTCCTGCTCATAAAGTCCCAGTTCATTCTGCCAAATGCTGATGTTCTTCATCTCACATTGCTGCAGTCCTAACACTTGGGTAGTCCGCTGTCCCAGTCGGCCCGAATACCAAAGTATAAGGCTGACGTCGGTCAAGGCGCATTTGTCTGACATCAGGACGTCAGGGTACAAATGCGCATGACCGACGTCATATCCTCAGTCTTTTTTGCCGCATGGTCCGATGCAGAAGCAGTATTGCGAGTGCAGGTTGGCGTTCTGAAATTTTCTGAAGTCGGAGTTTCAGACCGAATCAAAGTTGGCTAAGTACCCGTTGGGGAATATTTTGGTTTTCTTGCCTCAGTATTTAACTGGATGTCAGAAAAAGTGAATAACTGTATTTCTTGTGGGAAACAGATACCTCATAGAGATTACCATACATTGTGTATACCTTGCTTAGGGCCTGAGCACGGCGTTGTTGGCTGTCGCTCTTGTGCTTGATTTAACAAACGCACTATTAAGAGAAGATTAGATTGTGCCAGGTTAGTTTTGGGAAGCGTTGTAATTACAACATGCCGTCGGATGCTCCGGCGCCGCTTTCTAAAAGCGCAAGGACAAAGCAGTGAAGCCTAGGGTGGAAGAACCGTCTGTCCCAGGCGCCGGTTCTTTAGAGGGCTCGGTGGAGCGGTGGTTCTACAAGAAGTTCCTTTGGATTCTCAGGGAGAGACTTTACTGTTACAAGATGTGTCCTCTCAGGAGGTAGGCCAGGCTGAAGGGGCTTCTCAGGTAGCTGTTCTCCCTCCCTTCCTAAGGTGGTTAGGCCCTCCCTTCTGTTTCCAAGGCTCCTTCTAGAGGCAGGCCAGGGTTAACTTCAGTGGGGGTCTCCCCTAGTTCTTCAGGGTCTCTGCCTAAGAAACATATGCTTAAAATGGCAGAAGATTTGATTACTATGATTAGAGGTTCTATACCCCCCCTGATAAGAGGCCTAGGGTGGAACCTGAGCTTGAGAGTTTTGAGCAGTGTTCGGAGGCTTCTGAGTCTTCGGCTGAAGACTTGCAGGAGTATCCTCCTTATTCTGATTCTGATGTAGATGACTCTACACCTTCTCCTCCTGAGGATTTTTCTTTTTCAGAGACCCTTCATTCCATGAGGGAGCATTTTAAATGGGAAGGTCAAGATTTCTCTGATTCTAGGAAAAGGCTTAGGGAATTTTTGTTTCTACCCCAGCATAGGCCTTTAGCTATACCTCCTGTTCTGGACGTGGTAGAGGATATTTTTGCAGAGGCTTGCCTGAACCCTGACTCTTTGCCTCCTGTCCCAGTTAAACCGGACAGGTATTATAGGGTGCCTGTAGCTCATAAGTATCTTTTTAAGAGTCCTAGGGCAGACCCAGAAACTGTTTCTCAGGGCCCTAAAGGTGTTAAGGCTTCTGTTGTTAAAAATCCTGTTCCTTCTGATAAAGAGGCAAGGGCTTTGGATAGATGGGGGAAAAAGGTGTATACTTCTTCCACTTTAGCCATGAGGGCTTTGAATTTCCAGTTTCACATGTTGAAATACCAAAATTATCTCCTTTTACAATTGAAGTCTAAGGTAGATGCTCTGGCGGAAGGTATTGAGTGTAAAGAGTTGCAGGATTTAGTTCATGTTTCGGAACAGGTGGGTAAGCATTCCTTGCAATGTGGCTTTGATGCTGTACAGGCCTCTTCGAGGGTAGCAGCCACTGGTTCTGTTCTTAGAGCACGCCTGGCTCAGGGATCAGAATTTAGCTGAACATGTAAAGACAAGGATTTTAGATGCTCCTTTACAATCTGATGTGTTATTTGGTGCGCCTGTGGACGCAGTTTTAAAGAAAATGGAGGACAAGGCTAAGTCTATGCAGACTGTTAAAGATTTTTTGCAGGTTCAGCCTCCAAAGTTTAGTAGAAATTGGCCTACTAAGGGGTGGACTTATCCTTCTTATGATTCTCAGTCTAGGGGTAGATCTAGACGTGGTAGGGGCAGAGCTCAAGGTTCTTTTAGGTCTAGAACAGGCAGTTCGCCTGCCCAGTCTTCTGGTGAGGGCAGGGGTCAGTCCTTTCGTAAGCAGACCCAATGACTTGCCTTTTCAGCTGCCAGAGCCTTCTCGTCTGGCAGCACCTTTGGGAGGAAGGCTGGCACTTTTCAAAGAAAACTGGAGTGTTATTACCCAAGACAGATGGGTATTGGATATCATTCACCACGGTTACAGGTTTTATTTCCATACCTTGCCTCCTTTAAAAGGCATGCCAGACATTCCTCCTATACAAAGAAAAGAGGCTCACAAGCAAATTTCTCTGTTGCTCCAGATAGGGGCCATTCAGCGGTTCCTGTGCCAGAAAGGGGCCTAGGATTTTATTCTCGCCTGTTCCTAGTACCAAAAAGGGGAACACGTGGAGACCAATTTTGGATTTGTCAACCCTCAACACTTATTTGGACATTCCCAAGTTCAAAATGTTGGCGTTACAACAGCTTTTACCTCTGCTGGGCAAAGATCACTGCCTGGTAACTTTAGATCTCAGGGTGGCTTACCTTCATGTGCCTATCAGACTCAGTTGCAGCAAGTACCTGCGTTTCGAGCTGGAAATTCCCATTATCAGTTCTCTGCATTGCCCTTTGGCTTATCTACTGCCCAGAGTATTCACAAAGTTCTGGCTCCAGTTGTAGCTTTTTCAGGCTAAAAGGAATACAAATCTATCCTTACTTGGACGACTGTCTGATTCTGGCTCAAGAAAAGGACGAGCTTCTTCAGCATCTGGAATATGTGATAGCAGTGCTAAGATGCCTGGGGTATTCTGTGAACGAAATAAAGTCCAGTCTAGTACCCTCTCAAGACATGTGCTTTCTGGGTGTGAGACTGAATACAGCAGCCCAGATGGCCTTTTTAACCCCGGACAAACAAAAGAGTCTATCCATTTACTTCCATCAACTATCTCATCAGTCCGTGCTGACTGCAAGGACAGTCCTTCAAGCATTAGGGTTCATGGCATCTTGTATTCTGGTGCTTCCCAATGCCAAACTGCATATGAGGAAGCTACAATGGTATCTCAAAAATGTATGGACACAGCACTGCCAGGATCTGGACACTGTCATTCAAATAATACCTTGCATTCAAAAGGAATTTTTGTGGTGGGCTCAGGAATGTCACCTAAACAAGGGACTCTCTGTGACCCGGCCAGAGGCGAGTCAGATTCTAACGACAGATGCCTCAGACATAGCTTGGGGAGCTCATCTGAATGGAAAGTGGATACAAGACAAGTGGCCTGCCAGACTACAGCATCTACATATCAACATGAAGGAGATGTTAGCAGTCCAGTTTGCATTGATGGCTTTCAAGGAGTTACTTCTTCCAGGGCAGGTGTTGATTCTAACAGACAACACAACTGTCATGTGGTATATCAACAAGCAAGGGGGAACACATTCCTATCCTCTATGCAGGCAAGCAATGATTTTGTGGGAGACTGCGCTCAGCTTGCAGCTTACTCTTCAAGCAAGGTTTCTGCCAGGAGCACAGAACTCCTTAGCAGATGTGTTAAGCAGGCAAATCATGGATCCCCACAAGTGGAAACTGGATCTTCATGTATTTCAAAAATTGACAGTGTCATGGGGAACTCCAGACATAGATCTGTTCGCTTCTCCACTAAACCACCAGCTGCCAAAGTTTTGCACGAAAAGTTTTCATCACACAGCTTGGAAAGTGGATGCTCTTCGTTCAGTTGGGAAAATCTTCATGTGTATGCCTTTCCACCTCTGCCTCTCCTCCCAAAGGTACTCCTAAAGGTCAGACAAGACAAGCCAAGGATGATTTTGATAGCTCCAGATTGGCCTCGGCAACACTGGTACCCATTACTGAGGAATCTGGTAAGAAAGCCTCCATGGCCTTTACCTTTAATTCCACACCTTTTGTCTCAGAGGGACGGTCATCTACTCAATGTCAAGCTTCACTCTCTTCATCTAACAGCCTGGCATATTCTGTTTTGAACCACAGCAGGTCTCAACTTCCTCAACAAGTTTTGAATGTGATTATGGAAGCCAGAAGACCTAGTACACGTAAAGTGTATGCAGAAAAATGGAAGAGATTTTTATTTTGGAGTGCAGCAAAGGATTTGGATGTTTCTGAGCCTAATTTGAGTGTGGCTCTGCAATATCTTACTGAGCTATTGGACAAAGGTTTGTCTTTCTCTTCCATTAAGATTCATGCTGCAGCAATTTCAGCTCACTATGATTGTGACCCACCATTGTTTTCTCATCCTTTGTTCAAGCAATTTCTTAGAGGGGCAAAGAATATAAGACCCCCACGAAGAGCTCCTACTCCTGCTTGGGACCTCAATTTTGTGTTGGAGAAACTTACTCTACAACCTTTTGAGCCTCTTGCTACTGCTGAGTTGAAATACTTGTCATGGAAGACTGCTTTTTTGTTGGCCATTACTTCTGCAAGAAGGGTTTCTGAATTGCAGGCCCTTATGGCGGTGGAGCCTTTTGATTTTTCATAAGGATAGGGTATCATTACGTACTAATCCTTCATTTATGCCTAAGGTGGTTTCTAGTGTGGCTTTAAACCAAACTATTCATTTGCCTACCTTTTATGCAGATCCCCAAAATAGGGGGGAAAGATTTTGCACACTTTAGATGTACACAGGCAGTTGCGTTATTATTTAAGCAGGACTAGGGATTTTAGGCAGTCTCAGCAGTTGTTTGTTTCTTTTGCTTTGAGTTCTCAGGGCAAGCCTGTGTCAAAACAAACTATATCTAAGTGGATTGGGTTTTGCATTGCATTCTGTTACTCCCATCATGGCAAGGAGATTCCAGCTGGGATTAGGCCTCATTCCACTAGGGCTACTGCCACTTCAACAGCATTTTTAAGGGGGGTGGCAACTAAGGATATTTTGGTGGCAGCTACTTGGAGTTCAGTGCATACTTTCTCCAAGCATTACCACCTTCCTCTCTATTCTAAGTCCAGGGCTGGTTTTGCCACTGCTGTGTTGCAGGGCATTTTGGCAGCTCCTGCTTCATTATAGTTTAGCCATCCTCCCTTACCTCTGCTTTGGGATTCTACCCAAGTGTTAGGACTGCAGCAATGTGAGATGAAGAACATAGTACAGTTTTGTACCTACCATAAATGTAGATGTTCGAAGATCCACATTGCTGCAGTCCAATTTTCCCTTCCTCCTTCCCCTCTGTGTTTAGGGGTGGTTGTGTGGGTGAGGTTCTATTTTTTGTACATTTGTATATATTGTACTTATTTTAGGCACAGGAGTGTTTTGGTGTTTTTTGGGTTTTGGCCTTATCTTTTTAGGGTCTTCTGACATCTGGGGCAAGAAAAGACTGAGGATATGACGTCGGTCATGCGCATTTGTACCCTGACGTCCTGATGTCAGACAAATGCGCCTTGACCGACGTCAGCCTTATACTTTGGTATTCGGGCCGACTGGGACAGCGGACTACCCAAGTGTTAGGACTGCAGCAATGTGGATCTTCGAACATCTACATTTATGGTAGGTACAAAACTGTACATTTTCTGCATCAAGACCCACCAGTAACAATGGTATTTTCTCAAATTCTGCTTCCGTCTGAATTATCAATGTTCTGTTAATTTTGTCAAATGTTTGCCTCCCCTCCACAAAACTACATTGAGCCGTATCTGTCAATTTTGGCATTATTTTTGTCATTCTTTTAGCCATTATAGACATGAATTCTTTATAGTCATGGGTTTAGTATTGAAATGGGCCTGTATGAAGCTGGGTATGATGGATCTTTACCTTGTTTACATATTTACAGCTACCACTGCTTTCTTCCAGGGTGTTACTTCTCATCTTAAAATACTGTAAAACAAAACCTTCCAGATCTTTATCAGTTTTCTTCCCTCCTAGCTTCCAAACTTCCACAGGAATACCATCTATTCCTGGGGACTTTCCTGTAGATTGGTTATACATCACAATTTTTATCTCATTCCCTCCTGTTAGTAATTGAGCCTCATCTACCTTTAACCTTAGCATATTCAATTCTTCCATAAACATTTCCATTTGTATCTTTTTCTGATTTCCATATTTCTTTGCTTTGTACAGACTTTCCTAGAATTTCCGAAATAGTTCTAATACTTCTACATGATCTCTTGTTACATGATCTCTTGTTACATTCCTTGTTATAGGCTCCTTAAGCTTAGTGACAGCCCTTTCTACTTTCTGTTGCCTGAGTCATCGTGGTAAAAGTTTCTGTGCGCTACTGTTATTATCAAAACACAGTTAACAGTCTTTCTAAACTTGTGCACATTATCGAGGTAATGTCTTGATGTTATGTTGTCCTGTCTCACCTTCATTCTTGCTGGTTGGGTTCGGAACTGAGCATCAATTCTGACTCGACCTAATACTAAAGGTCTCAGCTGTGGTGAATACCAAGTTTGTTGCTTGTTGTGTTTGTTGTGGCTGGTCGTCACTTTTGTTAGGCCTACAACTCCCTATCCCATCTTTTAAAACTTAACTTAGGAAGGGATAAAAAAGAAGGAAAGAGTTGCCCTCTAATTTAAACAGGCTCAACAATGGACAGAAAGGAGAAAGAAAGACGAAACCTTGTCCAGAGTTGGACACTCCTGGACAACAAATGTAAATAAATAAATAAACTTTACCTTTAACAAACCTGATTAAGTTAGAGGGTTTGTCTTTCTTTCTCCTTTCTCTCCGTTGTTGAGCCTGTTTAAATTAGAGGGCAACTCTTTCCTTCTTTTTATCCCTTCTTAAGAGGGTTCGTCATTTAAGTTAGAGACGTGTACTCTGGCTGGAGTAGATCGTTGTTTTAGATGAGACCTCTCCTCTAGCCCCTTTCTCTCCTCTGCTTGAGTGTGGAGTTACATAATTACCTTTTGTTATAGTGTGGTGTGTTTCATAGTTTAATAGTTTTTTTGCTAGCCTTATTATCTCTATCATTAACCTAGTTCCTGTGCAGTGTTCATTGTTGTTGCTGTGGTTTTTTCACCATGTCCAAGGAAGGAAAAGAAGTGAAGCAGTCAGGCTTCAAAAAGTGTGACTCCTTTTCTCAGAAAATGTCTTTAACTGATGGGCACACTAGTTGTGTCTACTGTTTAGGCGCGGAACGCCTTCAAGACTCCTGTTCCATTTGTCATGGATTCAATTCTAGGGTACTGCAGGAACGTAGAAACAAACTTATGATCAAGGGTTTATTTCCTTTTGCTTAGGCACTAGAAGGGAACCCGGCCTCTTCAAAATCATCTCAATCCCCAAAATCTGACAAGTTTACAAAAAGAGCTTCTTCGGCTCCTGCCTCTGAGACGGTTAAAAAGCTATCTAAGGATATGACTTTAGACCCTTAGGCTTTTAGGCCCAAAAAGACTGCTCCTTTGGTTCCACCAGTTTTGTCAGAACCAACTAGGACCCATATATGGAGCCAGTCCCCAACCTTGGAGCCTGTCTCCTCAGTCACCCATTTTACAGTCTGTGGCTGGCAGTGTAAAATCCTCAGCCCCGTCCTCTCAATCATCCAGGAGTCTATTGGATGACAGCGTAAAGCGAGTGGTCAAGGTTGCTTCGGACTCCAGCTCTAGCAAAGATCCTTTCGAGTCCAGCCCAAAAGGAATTGGACCCGACTTCTGATACTGCCGCTTCTTCTATTACCCCTCCGACCCAAGTGGTTTCGGAGCCGGAGTGCTTGGATATGTTTGTGGTGGAACCGTCTGGTCCAAGACTCACCCCAGGGTTTTTGGTCCCGACTTCTGCTCTGGCCTCTTCAATGCCATCTTTGGTTGAAGGGTCTGGGAAGGAGAGTCTGATTGGACCCTTGTCGGATCTGAATCTACCTCTCGGGGCATCAACATGGGTGAGCTCGGCACCTGCATCGGCCTCGGAGCCCATCTCCTTGGTGCGAGAGGAGTTTCCTGGCTCTTTGGAGCTGGAGGCTTCCTTGGACCCGGGTCGTGGTGCCTTTGAGGTGATGAGAAGTGTGCTGTTACCTTTGACGGCTCCACTCTCGGATCCAAGCACTCTTCCCCAGGCGTAGAGAAATGATGACTCAGGACACTCCATTGGGTGAGTCCCTCTCTTCCAAAACCTCCCCACAGGATCCCTCCGGGGAGGTCCCTCAGAAGAGAACATGTAAGAGGAAACATCTAGACTCCCCTGAGGAATCTGTCCCTTCAGATACAGACTTGGATGATTCAGAAGGGTCCCCACGGTTACCCTCTGAGGTTGTCTCCTTCTCAGACATCCTAGAGATTCTGTAGCAGAGAGGTTGCTGGAAGACCCTCACCCCTTCTGAAGATGAGTCTGTATACCTGGCGGCATTTCGTTCTCGATCCTCCACCTCTTGGGTGTCTCCGCAATTCGACCAGCTCCTCAACGTTATTAGTCGAAAGGTGTGGGGCCCTCCAGAATCCATGGAACCTGTTCCGATGAGGCCCAACAAATTTATAACAACTCCATCAAAGACTTTTTAACCAAAGGTGTCCCAGTAAAATGCTATGGTGATGGCAAGGGCCACCAAAAAGGAGTTAGCTGAGACTTCTTTATCTGTCCATCTGCCGAATAAGGAGTCTTGAACAATGGACAGGTATGGGAAGTGGACGTTCTCGTCAGCGGCTTTTACACTCAGATCACTGAACTATTTGACCTGTTTTACCAGACTTCAGAGGGATCTCCTAAAGGAGCTAGAAGATACCCTCCAAGGTTCCAAAGCTGGAGGGGTTCCAGACAAGATGACTGCCCAGCTTGCCACCTTAAATTCAGTAGTCAACTCTTCTATGTGACTCATTTCTTATGCAGCCGATGGTGCAAGTAGGGCAGCTGGTACAGGAATTGTTCTGAGGAGGCATTACTGGATGCACCTTTGCGAGTTCACTGAGCCCTTCAAGTCTTCCTTCACTAACACCCTTTTTGATGGCTCATCCTTGTTCGGGCCTAAAGTTAGAGACTCTGACCAGGTGTGAACAAGAAGGCAAAACTATGTCTGCTGTGGGAGTACATTTTTTTTTCCCTACCAGGCTTTACTCCAAAGGCCAGAAGGGCGGGAAAATGTGGTTCTGTAAATGTCAAAGAGCTTTGCCAGATCCATGTTGTGACTCTTCTCCCAGAGGCAGAGGGGGAAATAACAATGGAAGATGCTGACCTCATGACAGAAAGGGTCCGCAAAATCAGGTCAACAGAGATACGCTCTCTGGCAGACCCTTCCAGTGCTCCTGAAAGGAGGCCCGCCTGTCCACCTCTGGAGGCAGTCGGGGGCAGACTATCACTGTACCCAAAAGCCTGGCTAAATATCACTCAAGACAAATGGGTACAGTCAATAATACCCAGGGGATAGAACATACCCTTCTCCACCCCACCCCCAAAAACAAGATCACGCCCAGACATGCCACTCTGTCAAAGGCATCAAGCAACTGTAGAGATACAAAAGTTGCTAAGAAAGAGTCATCCAAGAAGTCTCTGCAGACTAAACCAGATCCGGAACTTACTCAAGGTTCTTTTTAGTTCCAAAAAAAAAAAAAAAAAAAACAGGGGACTAGAGACCCATCTTGGATCTCAGTAGGCTGAACAAGTTCATAAAAAAATCAAAGTTCCGGATGGTGACGCTGTAGTCTACACCTCTCTTTCTGGCAAAAGACAATTGGATGTGCTCAATCAATTTTCAGGATGTGTACTACCGTATAAAAATGGATAGGTGATCCAGGAGACATCTACGCTTCAGGCTGGGAGCCAGTCATTACCAATTCTGAGCTTTGCCCTTTGCTCTCACTACAGCCCCCAGTGTGTTTACCAAATGCATGGCAGTAGTCACAGCTCACCCAAGGAGTCTAGGATTCAGGGTGTTTCCATACTTAGACGACTGGCTTCTGACCTCCACCACAGAGCATCTACTAACCAAGGCAAGAGACATCACCATTCAGCTTTGCTCAGAACTGGGCATTACCATAAATTTTGAAAAATCTGCCTTGTTTACATCACAGCATATTACGTTTATAGGAGCAGACTTAAACACAGAAGACGTGGTGGCAAAACTGCCTTACGACAGGGTAAAGACACTGTGACGTCAAGTGTCCATCTTGCTCTCAAAAAAAAAAAGTACAGGCAAAGTTGGTTCTAAAGGTCTTGGGCACTATGGCAGCTGCTATAACATTAGTACCTCTGAAACGTCTACATACGAGAGTCCTTCAGTGGCTTCTCTTCACTCAGTGGTCCATGCAGGAGATACCCATGTCCCACAATATCTTCCTTACAGACTCCTGCAAGAAAGACCTACATTGGTGGCTTCATTCCACACAGAACTCTAGGCAGGCCGTTCACTCTTCCCCCAACCAGTAGCCACAGTGACCACGGATGCTTCCCAGATCGGGGGGGGGGCATTATCTGCAAAAGACCATCCAAGGAACTTGGCAGGAACATGAGTACCACTTGCATATCAATGTCCTAGAGAGGAGAGCAGTGCTTCTGGCATTGCAGGCATTCCAGAACACTCTTCGACCAGGTACGATTGCTATACAGACAGACAGACAACATGTCAGTGGTGTGATATATAAACAAACAAGGCGGAACCAGATCCTACCCCTTGTGTCGAGAGGCTCAGAGTATGGCAGTGGGCAGTCTCTTCTCAATGTTTTCTGATTGCAGCGCCTATTCTGGGGAAATCCAAAGTGACAGCGAACAGATTGAGCAGAGCAATTCAAATGCCTCACGAGTGGTCCCTAAAGCAGGAAATTGTGAACCAGATTTTTTACAAGTGGGGCCAGCCTTGCTGCAACCTTTTTGCCAAGTCCATGAACACCAAATGCCACACCTACCTTGCTCCAATTCCCCCGCTGGGGGAGTCACCAAGGGATGCACTTGTTCACGATTGGCCCCCGGGACTCCTTTATGCCTTTCCTCCATTCCCTTTAATCTCCAAAGTTCTACAGAAAGCCAAATCATTCAGTTGCTGGTTAATACTCATAGCTCCATACTGGCCTTGTCAGATCTGGTTTCCTTTCCTGTGGCCCCATCTCCGAGAAGAGCCATGACTCATCAGTCAAGAACGCTCCATCCCTCTATCCAGACCATCAAACTGACAGCTTGGCTGCTCCACTTCCAATCTTAGCCACGCTTCCAGACATATCCCCTGCAGTGAGACATATTCTAATTTCAGCTCATAAGACAACTAGAAAGCTTTATGCTAGCAAATGGAAAAGATTTTCTTATTGGGCTTCTAAGAATGACATAGACCCCTTCATAGCCCCTAATAAGTACAATTTTAGATTTCTTAGCAGAAATTTTCAGTGAAGGCGCAGCAGCAGTTACCATACGAGTACAGTTAGCCGCCATATCTAACTACCACATAGGAGACATGGGATCAAAAATAATATCTCACAGAAACTGCAAAGCTTTCCTGAGAGGTACAGCCTTACTAAGGCCTCCAGTAAGGGAACCACCAACTACTTGGGACCTCAATTTGGTACTGTCTACTCTGATTCTCCCACCATATGAACCGGTTTACTCTTGCCAACTAAAATTTCTAACCCGGAAAACAGGTTTTTCTGGTAGCCATTACTTCATCTAGGAGGGTTTTGGAAATTCAAGCTGTCCATAAGCCCTCCCTTCTTAGTTTTTCACAAAGACAGAGTCTCTCTTAAAACAAATCCTTCGTTCCTTCCCAGAGTATGTTCTGAAACCAACTTAAAGCAATTTATTGACCTGCCCGTTTTCTTTCCAAACTATGGCAACAAGGCAGAATATTCGCTACACCAATTGGATGTATGCAGACAGTTACATTTCTGCTTTCATAGAGCAAAGGAATTTAGAAAATCTGACCAGTTATTCATTTCCTTCTCAGATAACTGAAAAGGTGCACCAGTATCAAAAGTTACCTTGTCAAAATGGCTTACTTGACAGTATTATAATTCTCAACATAAACAACTGCCAGGAAAGATTAGGGGCCACTCAACAAGAGCTCTGCCAACTTCGATCGCCTTTCAGGCCAGATTACCTATGGATTCAATTTGTTCTGCAGCCACATGGGTCAAGGTATGAGTACCTTTATCACTCATTACAAAATAGACGTGGCCTCCCAGAACAGGTCTTCCTTTGGTTCCACTGTTCTGAAGAGTTTATTCCCTTGAGCCACCCAAGAAAGGTACTAGGGATGCTGTCCCAAGCAGCAAGAATGAAAGAAAGATAGGACAGCATATTATTAAGAAGTTAAATACTCACCGTAACATTCCATGTTTGTTGTCCGTAACCTTGCCTTCATTCTTGTGTCCCACCCTCCTTCCCCCAACCTTCGCTCCTGGAGGATCAAGACAAAATTTTTATTGGTTGCAAATTGTGTTCTCTGCGTCCCTTCTTGCCCCTTGAGACATAGGCTAATAACTATTACCATTGGGATTTTGTATATATGTTCAAATGTGTTACAGTTTTGCAAAGAAGATCTGAGTTATCTTCCCTAAGCATGATAGGATAGGATGTAGCCTCGAGCCATTGGAACCTCTTGAGCTTTAGTATTAGGCCGAGTCAGAACAAGTGCTCAGTTCGAAACCCAACCAGCAAGAGTGAAGGCGAAATTATGAACAACAAGCCTGGAACGTTATGGTGAGTACATAACTTATTTTCTGCTTTGCATTCTGCAGTTGATCATCTTGTCCTGTGAGACTTCCCTTACCCTGCAGTACTTTAACATTTGTCATTCCCTCTACATAATTCTTATTTCGTAACCACAGCTCCCTTTCTTTAATTTTCACCCTATTTTTTTAACTCCACCTTAATTTTATCCTACTCCATAGCTATATTTTCAGAAGAAATTTCTATCCTCTTTAGCACCTCCTGAATAATCTCCAATACCCATTACTTAAATTCCTCTGTTTTCACCAGCTAGGCAGAAAACATCAGTGTCTCATTTTTATTTTATTTCTTGTTTTTGTTTTAGTTATTGGCTCATGATCTGAAATTGTCATTGGGTGCATAACAAAACCTTCAGTTAAATGCACATGTCCCTGTGAAATGTAAATTCTCTCTAGCCTAGACCATTTTTTATATCTTGGGGAATAGCATGTAAATTCACTCCTATTACCAAATTCACATCTTCTGTGCCAAATATTTTCATACATTTCTTCATAAATCTACCCTCCTTTGTTGTTCTTTCCCTTCTGAGCCCCCCAGACACATCTTCACTTTTGCAAATCACACTCCAGTCACCACCTATAAGTAATATTACTTGCTGAAGCTCCATTATAGCAGTTTTAGGTGGAATATAAATACACACCAGTGTAATCCTCCTCCTCCCATTGCTAGTAGCCCCTTAGTGCTACAAATCTGCCATTATTATCTTTTTATCCTCTTTTTATCACTATTGGAGCTCCTCTTGCAAGTAATATAAGTACTCTCCTGTTTTCTTTGTCCCAGATATTCTGCTGAATAATCATCCTGAAAACCTTTCTTTATCAAATTCACATATTCATTTCTTTCTAAGTGTGTCTCCTGTAACATGGTTATTCACATTCTACGTTTAATGTAGTTCACTACTTTCTTTTTTTTTGTATTTATCTGTGAGACTGCTGACCATTTAAAGATATTACAGAATGCATCATTGCATTAAAAAGTTACCCACCTTTTATGTTAAATGTCTAGTTCCAGCTTGTGCTACATGCACACACAGTTTGAAAGGTTGACCTTTTATATGGTTGTTCCTTGTCATATCCATTTGAGCTTATGTCACATCTTGCAACACTTTTTGCTTTATTGAAGCCCTCAAATAAAATACATACCCTCAATACCCCCCTACAACCTATTAACTTAATACTAACACAGAAAACATCTTCAAATACTGAAGTTTTATCCTCCTAATGGGGACAAAAGCCCCAAACTGACAACCACACTTGCAGACTTGAGTTACCTAAAAGAAAGGTTAAACATGCTAAGATGCATGGTGCAGCCTGTGCTTCTACTAAGTGCTAATTGGTTTTGTCGTTTCTTTATAGTTCTCCTAGCTGGGAAAACCCCTTAATGCTTTCAGATAATATTATGTCCTAACCAATTTCTCTTTTCATTTTTTTTCTTCAGACAGTCACACTCCACCTTCCTGTAGCCAGATGTTCTTCGTGTTTCACTGTTGCAGTCATTACATTTGGGTAATCTGCTGGCAGGTTGCCCTCAGTCGGCCTGAATTCCAAAGTCTTGGGTCCTGCGTCGGTTGCTGTCTCCTCTTCTATGACATCAGGTCGTCGGGTATAAAACATGCAGCCAATGCCATTTTCTTTAGTCTTTCTTGCCGCGAGGTGCCCAAAGCAGAAGCATTTTGCAAGTGCCGGTCGGCCGACTACTGAAATATTCGTGTTTGAGTTTCAGAACCGAAGTCTTCACTAAAGCTAAGTACCCCATTGGGGAAACCTTTTTTCTTGCTTTTTACCGATGTCAGAAAAAGTTAATAATTGTATTACTTGTGGGAAGCAAATACCTCATAAGGATTTCCATTTATACTGTATTCCTTGCCTTGGCCCTGATCACAATGTGCCTGGCTGTTGGTTTTGTGCTAGATTTAACCAACGCACTATTAACCGTCGGTATATTTTTGCATCAAAGTATTTTGGAAACGGATTTAACTACCCAGAAATGTCATCGGATAGCAATCAGACTACCGGCGTACATAAAAAATGCAAAGAAAAGGACAGAGGCAGTCGAGATCCAAAACCGATGACGAAGCTTCTCCTAAGCCAGTCGCTGGTTCGACGGTACTCAGTGAGGCTTTCGCAGCCCCTGATACCTGCCACCTTCGAGTTGCAGGCCTCTACCGACATCCATGTGGAGTCCGGCATGCCACAAAGATACTCAAGGTATTGGACCAATGGATGTATCTCCCTCAGATGGGTCCGGAGCCGCTGAGCAGGCACCGGCTTCTGAGGGTGTATTCAGACCTCAACATTTGTATATCAAACAGATGACAGCTGCAAAACCAAAAACAAAAGCAACTTCTAAAACTAAAAAAAGATGCATGATCCACGTGCACATGCCTCTATGCCTAAAAAACAGATGATCAAAATGGCAGAAGACCTTATTACCTTCATCAGGGTTACCCATCCCCCTCCAGATAAGAGGCCTAGGCAAGACACTGACTATGAATCTTCAGACCAGGTTTCTATTTCTTCTGATCAGGAATTATCTATTCCTCCCTATGAGGATTCTGATGCTGAGGAGTCTATTCCATCTGCATCTCCTCCTGAGGATTATTAATTTGGAGAAACATTGCATACATTGAGGGAGCATTTTCACTGGGCGAGACAAGACTTCTTAGAATCAAAAGAGGCTCAGGGATTTCCTTCTCCCTCAGCACAGGCCTTTAGCCATTGCCCCTGTCCTAGACATTGTGGATGAAGTGTTTTCGAGTCAAGCTTGACCCCTGACTCCTTACCTCCGGCTCCCAGTAAGCCTGACAGATATTACAGGGTCCTTGACTCACATAAATTTTTATTTAGAAACCCTGCTGCTGATCCTGAAACTATTTCACAGGGTCCAAAGGGAGTTAAGGCCTCGACAGCAAAAAATCCTACCCCCTCTGACAGAGATTCAAGGGCACTGGACAGATGGGGGGAAAAAGGTTTATACATCTGCAACATTGGCAATCAGGGCCTTAAACTGTCAATTTCATATGCTTAAGTACCAACAACATGTTATGGGATTGCTGAAACAGAAAATGATGTTGATTTCAGAATGTGCAGAAAATAAAGAATTGCAGGAATTATTGCATGCAGCTGAACAAGTAGGAAAGCATACTTTGCAATGTAGTTTTGATTCCTTAGAGGTCTCCTGCAGGGCCGCAGTTACTGGATCTGTGATTAGGAGGCATGCTTGGTTAAAGGAACAAAATTTGCATGGTAAAGCTAAACTGCTAGATGCACCTTTACAGTATGATTCTCTGTTTGGTATTAAGGCAGAAGAGGTTTTAAAGAAAATGGAAGACAAAGCTAAGTCTATGCAAACTGTTAAAGACTTCTTACAAGTGCAGCCACCAAGATGCAGTAGACACTGGCCTACAAATAATTGGTCCTTTCCTGTGTCAGACAGAGCTCAAAGGGGCAAATCCAGATGCCCTAAGGGTTCCAGATACCAGGCACAAGATTCATACAGGTCAAAGCAATGGGGCGCTTCCACCTCCAAATCTGGAAGAGATAAAGCACAAACCTATAGAAAGCAATCCCAATGACTTTCCTCTGCCTACACCAAGCACGTATCTTTTGACAGCACCCATAGGGGGTAAATTAGCACTTTTTGCTCAGAATTAGCAGTTAATAACCCAGGACAAGTGGGTACTAAACATTGTATCACAGGGATACAGATTCCATTTCCACACTCTGCCAATGGCAAATGGTTGGCCAGATTTGCCAAAAAATCAATGGGCAGAGGCACAGAAACAGGTTACGTCCGTCATGGTTATGGAGGCCATTCAGATGGTGCCAGAACAGGAAAAAGGACAAGGTTTTTACTCAAGACTGTTCTTCGTACCCAGAAAAGAAAGGCCTGGCGGCTAATACTGGATTTATCAATTTTGAACACATACCTGGACATTCCAAAATTCAAAATGCTGACTTTGCAGCAGCTTCTGCCCATGCTGGGCAAGAATGCCTGGCTGGTGACTTTAGACCTAAAAGAGGCATACCTGCATGTCCCAATAAGACAATCGTGCAGAAGATACCTCAGATTCAAGGCTGGCTTAATGCATTATCAATTCTCTGCACTGCCCTTTGGCTTATCTACTGCGCCCAGGGTCTTTACAAAGTGCCTGGCACCAGTAATTGCATTTTGCAGACAAAGAAGTGTACAAATATATCCTTACTTAGACGACTGTCTCATTCAAGCAGAGAAAAAGGACACTCTTCTTCGACAACTGGCCTTTGTGAAAAGGCTTCTAACATGCGTAGAGTACACAATAAACGAAAAGAAATCACAACTAGTACCCACTGAAAATATAACATTCCTGGGTGCAAGCTTGAATACAACTGCCCGGATGGCTTACCTCATGCCAGACAAGCAAAGGCAACTGACTACTTACTTCAAACTGATGGCAACAAAAACCCAGTCTTCTGCAAGACAAATTCTGCAGGCTCTGGGCTTCATGGCATCCTGCAACCTACTAATTCCATATGCAAGACTGCATATGAGGAAATTTCAGTGGTACCTAAAAAGTTTATGGAGTCAACATTCTCACAGTCTGGAAACAATGATTCCTCTCATTGCCTGCCTGCAACAGGAGTTTCTATGGTGGGCAAAGGCATGTCACCAAAACATGGGACGGCCATTCACTCTACCCCCTGCCAGCCAAACTTTAACAACAGATGCATCAGATTATGTCTGGGGGGCCCACATGGCAGGAAGATGCATTCAGGGCATATGGACACCAAAACAAATGCATCTACATATCAACCAGAAAGAAATGCTAGCTGTTCAAAATGCCCTAACAGCCTTCAAGGACTTACTTCATCCAGGACAACTACTGATAAAGACGGACTACACCACAGTCATGTGGTATATAAACAAACAAGGGGGCATACACTCATACCCCCTTTGCAGATTACCCATGGCACTGTGGGACACAGCTTTGACCTACCAAATACATTTTCAAGCTCAATTCCTGCCAGGAAAACAAAATACTCTGGCAGATGATTTAAGCAGAAACCTTATGGATCGTCACGAGTGGAAACTAAATCCACAAGTCTTCAGCATGATAACAGAGAAATGGGGGAGTCCAGACATAGATCTGTCTGCCTCCCCTCACAATTATCAATTGAAAAGATTCTGCACAAGGACTTATCACAGACAAGCATGGAAAGTGGGCGCCCTATCCTTCAGTTGAAAAAACCTATCAGTTTATGCCTTTCCTCCTCTGCCTCTTCTCCCCAAGGTCCTCCTAAAAGTCAGACGAGAAACTGAAGATGATACTAATTGCCCCGGACAGGCCCCGCCAACACTGGTACCCAATCCTAAGGAACTTGTCTCAATACCCAGCTTGAACCTTGCCTCAAAGACCACAACTACTGTCCCAGCAAAACAATCAGATCCTGCACAATCAACTACAGACCCTGAGCCTGGCAGCATGGCTGATCATGTAGTCATACAAACAACACCGCTCAGTAAAGCTGTGATGGATATCATTTTGGAAGCCAGAAGGCCTAGTACTAGAAAATCTTATGCTGACAAATGGAAGAGATTCTGTGCTTGGAATCAAGTACAAGGAACTGATACAGCAGAACTTAATACTCCTCAGATATTGCAGTACTTAACTGAGATGCTTGACAAAGGCCTATCTTTCTCATCAATTAAAATCCATGCCTCTGCCATTTCGGCTCATTACAATAGAGCCACCAATCTTTTCTCATCTTGACTAAAGCAGTATCTTAGAGGAGCCAAAGATTTAAGGCCTCCTAGAAGACCACCATTGCCTGCATGGGACCTCAATTATGTTGGAAAAGCTCACCCTGCCGCCATTTGAACCAGCTGCTACTGCTGATATAAAGTTCTTATCATGGAAAACAGCTCTGCTACTAGCAATTACTTCAGCAAGATCAGTTTCAGAGCTACAGGCCCTCATGGCTGTTGAGCCTTTTATCATATTTTACCCAGACAGGGTGTCTCTGAGGACAAATCCTGCTTTTATGCCTAAGGTGGTCTCCAGTGTGGCTCTTAATCAAACAATTCACCTGCCAACTTTTTATCCAAATCCGCAGAACAAGGGAAGAGAATTCTGCATTCCTTGGACGTACACAGACAGGTAAGATTCTACTTGAGTAGGACTAAAGCTCTAAGAAAAACTGAGCAATTACTAGTGGCATATGCTGCAGGATCAGAAGGCAAGGCTATTTCAAAACGGACAGTTTCAAAGTGGATAAGCCACTGCATCCGTTTCTGCTATTTACACCATGGTAAACCTGTGCCCAAGGACATTAGGTCTCATTCCACCAGAGCTGCAGCTACTTCAGCAGCCTTTCTCAGGGGAGTACCAACCAAAGACATTCTAGAGGCTGCTACTTGGGAGTTCTGTTCACACCTTTACAAAGCATCATCATTTGCCTCTCTACTCTAAATCCAGGGCAGGCTTTGCCACTGCAGTTCTACAGGGCCTTTAGCCACTCTAATGCTGTTTAGCTCCAGCCTCCCAACCATAACTTTTGGATTCTACCCAAATGTAATGACTGCAACAGTGAAGCACCAAGAACATAGTACAGTTGTGTACACTTACCATAAATGTAGATGTTTGAGTGTATTCACTGTTGCAGTCCAGGTTACCCTCCTGCCATCCCCCTGTCATTCTGGAGTTTATCTTTCCTTTTCTGTCTTCTACAACCTATGTGGTGTATTTGCTTGTAGATGAGGGTAAAGTTTATATTGATGCATGTATATATACATATATATATATATATATATATATATATATTTTTTTTTTTTTTGCTACCTTTTTGGGGGCACCTGACATTGGGGGCAAGAAAATGGCATCGGCTGCATGTTTGATACCCCTGACGACTTGACGCCATGGAAGAGGAGACAGAAACCGACGCAGGACCCAAGACTTTGGAATTCAGGCCGACTGAGGGCAACCTGCCAGCAGATTACCCAAATGTAATGACTGCAGCAGTGAATACACTTGAACATCTACATTTATGGTAAGTATACACAGCTGTACTTTTCTCTTTATCAGATTGTCTCCATGGAGACACAAAAACCAGGCAGCCAGTTTCTCTGTATCAGATTGTTTCCATGGAAACATGAAGTCCAGCTGCAGAATTGCTATTGAGCATACATGTATTTGCTAGAAAAAAGCCTAATAATCAATATTATTTTTCATTTACTTGCTTACTTTTAAAACTGGTAGTAAATCAATCTAAGGTCCTTAATCCAGTCATTTCCCCATGTAATAATGAGAAAAAGCGCATTAATTTTTCTTTTGTCTGCTCATTCATCAACTAGGCTGTTTTCGTTGTATTGCCTACATTTCTTAAAACTGAACAAGAAAGAGAGAAGTGAGAAATAAAAAAAAACAGCAGGACATATTTACAATGCTTATTGCACTTAAATTGAGCAAACTTTACAGCATGCGAAGAAAACCATACACCGCAAAGATTGTGCTAGTGAGAAAAAAATCTTTACTTACAATTAATTTTCTATCTCCTCTACTTACAGTTAACTTTCACCCTCTTCATCTCCTCAAAGCATTTTTTGAACATTAATGACATGAAGTAGGGTGTATGCTTTAGAGCCCCCCACAAGTCCAACACATTCTGAAAAAGTCCAATATTTGCATATTTTCTTGTTCTGTAATATTTCAACATATAGAATTATTGCATTGTAATCCCACATTTACTGTTTTTTATTACTGTTCATCTCCATCTCCCAAGTCCTGTCGCTGCTTCATTTCCAACATACTCTTGATTCTTCTAGTCAACTCTTGTACTCCCTTCCTTTACTCCAACATTTTCCATTTAAACATTAGAAAAAGTTTCACAGGTACAAGTCTGTCAGTGGTGACTATTACAAGAAGAAAAAGAAGCAAAATCTCTTTCTGTTTCACAACTCACTTTTTGTTGGACAAGCTTTTGTATTTCCTCCTTAGCATGTACTTAATCAAAAAATGATTTTGTCCCTCCTGGAAATAACTCTTTGAAGACAGCTGGGTACAGTAGTTTGAATCTCACACCTACGTCTCGACATTCCATGAACAGTGGAATAAATTTGCTTCTGTTCTGCCTGGTGTACAGTAAGTAATCAATCTCCACAAACATTCTGCTGTCTCCCACTTTTAGTACTTTGTCCTTCTGCCATAGTTTTATCAAAATCAACTCCTGGTAGGATTGGGTCTTTACTATTAAAGGTCTAGGTTGCTTTCTCATAGCTAGGTTTGGAACAAACACGCAATGCACCCTTTCATCTAACAGCTCCTGTTGTGGAATACCAGTCCATTTGCTTATTTGTGGTGTCATAAAATTAATGCAGTTTGTTTCTTCCAGCTTCTCTGGTATAGCTGAAAATCTCAGGTTTTCTCTACATGCTCTGTTCTCTAATTCTATTATTTTTGAAACATTTCTTCCTGAGCAATCTCATGTTCAGCCAGCCTTTTCTTCATTCTGACCTCAGATTTTTGCAGGTTTATCACCTCATCTGAATATTTATTTAAAACGTCTTCTATTTTCTCCAGGCTTTTGTTGTTTCTGGTGATGCACTCCATCAGTGTTTTGTTTATTTTAACCAGGTCTCTGTGCAGTTATCATAATTAATGTCTGGAGGTTGCACTGCTTTTTGCTGAACAACTGCAGAAGTTTCCCCAGTCAGTGTTTCTTCCTCACTTTTTGCAACTGTTTTTTCCGGGTCCTTTCTGTTTCTTTTTTTCTGGCATCCAGGCAATATACTTACTAACCAGTTACTGAAATTTACCCACAAACACAAATCCACTGGCCTTCTCTGCTGAGTTTCTGTTTTCACACTGGTAGAGCTAGGATTAAGCTGTTACTCAATGTGCAGTTACCCTGGAAGTCCTTGACCCCATTTTTCCTGTCAAAAAGAAACAGAAAACCAAGTATGTCTCCACTTCAACTCAGATTTCTTTGGATAGGAGTAGTTTACTGTGTCTGGCTCTGGCTTTAATTCAGGCTATTGATCTTTCTTGTAAAGTAATTTCAGGTAAAAGAAAGAGGGGGTTCTCTTTTCCTGAAGAGATTCAAAAATGTGAATCTGAACAGGAAGATGCAGGAATGGATTCATTTTTTCCCTCTGATTTCTGATTCAGACTCAAGAGCTCAGTTTCTGATTATCCTTGTGGGAGTTCCTCTTTCTTTGAGACTGTTGCTAGAATACACCACTCTTTTCAGTGGGAAAACACTGTGGTGTCACAGTCCCTCAGAAAGTAGTATGAGTTGTTAAAGAAGGATTTTCCAGAGGCTACACCCATTCCTCCTGCAGATGTTCTTCATGTTTCACTGTTGCAGTCATCACATTTGGGTTATCTACTTGCAGGTAGCCCTCAGTCGGCCTGATTATCAAAGTCTTGAGTCCTTCGTCATTTGCTGTCTCATCTTCCATGATGTCAGGTAGTCTGGTATAAAGCATGCAGCCTATGCCATTACATCAGTCTTTCTTTCCATGCGGTGCCCGAAGCAGAAGCAGTTCGCAAGTGCCGGTCGGCCAACTCCTGAAATTTTCGTTTTTGAGTTTCATATCTGAAGTCTTCAACTAAGCTAAGTACCTCATTGGGGAACCTTTTTCTTGCTATAAACCGATGTCAATAAAAGTTAACAGTTGTATTTCTTGTGGAAAGCAAATACCTCATAAAGATTTTCATTCGTACTGCATTGCTTGCCTAGGCCCAGACCACGACATACGTCGCTGTCGGTTTTGTGCCTTATTCAAACTTCGTACTGTTCATCGTCTGTTCATTTTTGCATCTAAATATTTTGGTACTCGGTTCAGTTTATCCAGAAATGGCTTCAGTAAGCCACCCGACTACCAACATTCTGAAAAAATGCAAAGATAAAGACAGGCCACATAGGTCCAAAGCTGCCGACGGCGCTTCTCCTAAGCTATTCGCCAGTTCGCCGGTACTCAGTGAGGTGGTTTCGCAGCCCCTGATACCCACTACTTCAGATTCGCAGGCCACTACTGAGAACCATTCGGAGATGCTTCTTCGATTGTGGAACCTGCAGATGTCTCTACCTTGGATGGGTCCAGAGCCGCTGTGCAGGCACCGGCTTCTGAGGGTGTATTTAAACCTACTGACTTGCATATTAAACTGACACCATCTTCTTCTTCAAGGCCTAAAACTCGATCCATGCCCAGACCGCATGGTCAGACCCTATGCCTAAAAAACAAATAAGAATGTCTGAAGACCTTATTACTCTAAGCCACCCTTCTCCCTCTAAGAGACCTAGAACTGATTTTCCTTCTGATTCTTCTGATCAGGATTCTGAAATTTCTGTTTTTTCTGATGACCAGGAATTGCCCTTATCTACCTATGAGGATTCTGATGCAGAGGACTCCATTCCCTCTGCTTCCCCTCCAGGAGATTTCTCTTTTGGTGAAACTTTGCATACTGTTAGGGAGCATTTCCACTGGGAAACCCAGGATTACTCTGACTCCAAAAAGAGGTTTAGGGAATTCTTACTCCTGCCTCAACACAGGCCTTTAGCTATCCCTTCTGTACTGGGCATTGTAGATGATGCCTTCTCGGAATCTAGCCTGGCCCCTGACACCTTACCTCCTGCTCCCAGAAAATCCTACTGCGGATCCTGAGACCATTTCACAGGGCCATTAAGGCCACTACTGCTAAAAATCCTACCCCCTCTGATAGAGATTCCAGGGTGTTGGATAGATGGGGGTAATAAGGTATACACTTCTGCAATGTTAGCCATTTGTGCCTTAAACTGCCAATCTCATATGTTTAAGTGTCAGCAGCTTATTACTGGATTGCTTAAACAGAAAATGATGTTGATTCCTGACTGTACTGAAAATAAAGAATTACAGGATTTAAGGCATTCTGCTGTACAAGTGGGAAAACATACTTTGAAATGTGATTTTGATTCATTAGAGGCATCTTGCAGGGCTTTTGTCACTGGGTCTGTACTTAGAAGGCATACTTGGCTTAAGGAGCAGTCTTTGCCAGATCATGTTAAAGCTAAATTCTGTATGCTCCCTTGAACCATGTGAACCTGTTTGGCAACAAAGCAGAAGAAGTACTTAAAAAGATGGAGGAAAAAGCTAAATCTAGGCAAACTGTTAAAGATTTCCTGCAAGTACAGCCTCCTAGATTTAGTAGGCATTGGCCCTCTAAGAATTGGTCCTTTCCTGCCACTTCCAGGCCTTCTCAGTCCAAACCCAGAACCAGCAGAACACCCAGGCTGCTCACAGGACTAAGCAGTGTGTGTGGGGGGGTCCCACTTCTAAAGCAGGGAGTAGTAAGACTCTCCCTATGGTAAATTGTCTCAATGACTTAACTTTAAACCTTCCAAGCCCTGCTCAGCTGACCTGTTCCTTTAGGGGGAAAGATCGCCCTGCATGCAAAGTTGGGAACTCATTACCCAGGACAAATGGGTTCTAAATATAGTTTCTCCAAGGATACAGATTCCAATTCCACTCCTTACCAACCCCAAATGTTTGGCCAGACCTACCCCCAAATCAGTGGGCAGAGGCTCAAAAGCAGGTTCTCTCTCTTTAAAGCATCAGGGCTATTCAACCTGTCCCACAAGAAGAATGGGGGCAAGGTTTTTACTCAAGACTTTTCCTGGTACCCAGGAAAGACATTTCCTGGCATCCTGTCCTGGACCTGTCTATTCTGAACACATTTTTGGTAATCCCAAACGTCAAGATGCTAAGTCTTCATTAGCTGCTTCCCATGCTAGGCAAAAATGCCTGGTTGGGAACACTGGATTTAAAGGAAGCCTACCTGCACAATAAGGGAATCTTGTAGAAGATACCTACGCTTCAGAGCAGGCTACATGTACTATCAGTTCTCTGCACTGCCCTTTGGCTTATCTACTGCATCCAGGGTATTCACAAAGTGCCTAGCTCCAATCATTGCATTTTGCAGGCAAAGAAATATTCAAATATACCAATACCGTGACGATTGTCTAATTCAGGCGGAAAGCCAGGACATACTATTAAATCATCTGGCATTTGTAAGGAAATTGCTATCTTCTCTCGGGTACACCATAAACGAAAAGAAATCAAATCTTGTACCCTGCCAACAAATTGTATTCCTGGGAGCAAGCTTGAATACAACTTCACAGATGGCTTACCTCACGCCAGAGAAACAAGTTAATTTGGCAGCCTGCTTCAATCTACTGGCCACAAAGACCCAGCTATCTGCAAGGAAATACTGCAAGTTTTGGGGTTCATGGCCTCTTGCATTCTACTAATTCCGTATGCAAGACTGCATATGAGGAAACCACAATGGTATCTAAAAGGCCTATGGTGTCAACATTCTCAGGATCTGGAATCAATGATTCCTATCATACCTTGTCTAAAGATAGAGTTCCTTTGGTGGGCAGAGGCCTACCACCAAAACAAGGAACTGCCATTCACTCTACCCCCTGCTGCCCAAACCCTAACAGATGCATCAGACTATGCATGGGGGACTCACTTGGCAGGGCACTGCATTCAGGGCAAATGGAACCCAAGTCAAATGCACCTGCATATCAATCAAAAAGAAATGTTAGCTGTACAGAATGTTCTGACAGCCTTTAAGGACCACATTCTTCCAGGACAATTATTGGTAAAGACGGGGACAGCACCACTATTATGCGGTACATAAACAAGCAGGGGAGAACCCACTCATACCCTCTCTGCAGACTAGCCATGGCTCTGTGGAACACAGCCTTGAGCTACCAAGTGCACCTACAGGATCAATTCCTGCCAGTAAAGCTAAATACACTGGCAGATGACCTAAGCAGAAATCTCTTGGACCCACACGAGTGAAAACTGGAACAAAAGATATTCAACATGTTGAGAAACAAATGGGGGAGCCTAGAGATAGACCTGTTTGCCTCCCATCAGAACTACCAATTGGACAGATTCTGCACAAGGACTCCTCACAAACAAGCTTGGAAAGTGGATGCCCTGTCCTTTACCTGGAAAAAAACTATCAGTTTATGCCTTTCCCCCTCTTCCTCGCCTCTCCAAAGTGCTACTAAAGATCAAAACAGGACAAACCAAGGACAATTCTGATTGCACCGGACTGGCCGCGCCAACACTGGTACCCCCTTCTTGCGTAGTGTGTCACTGCTGGCACCATGGCACCTGCCTCAGACCCCTGCCCTGCTGTCCCAACAGGAGGGCCAGATTCTGCACCCACAGCTTCAAACCCTGAACCTTGCAGCATGGCTAATTACCTGACCTCTCCGTTACCATCCCTCAGTAAGCAAGTGATAGGCCTCCTTGCCTCCAGAATGACATCCAGTACTAGAAAATCCTATGCTGAAAAATGGAAAAGATTCTGTTCCTGGATTCAAACTCGGGGGATGGGCACAGCAGTACCCAATTTACCCCATATTTTTCAATACTTAACTGAGATGTTTCACAAGGGCCTATCCTTTTCTTCCATCAAAATTCATGCCTCAGCCATTTCAGCACATTACAACACAGAACCACCCCTCTTCTCTCATCCACTGCTGAAGCAATTCCTCAAGACCACCCAGGAGAGCCCCTACTCCAGCCTGGGACCTTAACTTAACTTTGTATTGGAAAAGCTCACTCTTCCTCCCTTTGAGCCAGCTGCAAATGCAGCGTTGAAATTCCTTTCTTGGAAAACAGCCTTCCTTCTAGCCATCACTTCAGTAAAAAGGGTGTCTGAATTACAGGCCCTCATGGCAGTGGAGCCTTTCATCATCTTTCATGCAGACAGGGTATCCCTCAGGACCAATCCCTCCTTTATGCCCAAGGTGGTATCCAGTGTGGCCCTTAATCAGTCCATTCATTTGCCAACCTTCTTTTCTAATCCACAGAACAAAGGGGAATGAATACTGCACTCCTTGGACATGCACAGACAACTTAGATTTTACTTGGACAGGACTAAGCTTCTCAGGAAATCTGAACAGCTGCTGGTGGCATTTGCTGCAGGGGCAGAGGGGAAGGCCATTTCAAAGCAAACCATTTCTAAGTGGATAGGCCATTGTATTCATTTCTGAAACCTATCCCACAGGGGATAAGACTACATTCAATCAGGGCTGCATCTACCTCTACAGCCTTTCTCAGAGGTATCCCTACCTGGAGTTCTGTACATAACTTCACCAAGCATTACCACTTGCCATTTTTTTCTAAATCCAGAGCTTGCTTTGACACTGCAGTCTTGCAGGGCCTTTTAGCTGGTCCAAATGATATCTAATTGTCTACTCCCACCCTTAGCTTTGGGAATCTACCCAAATGTGATGACTGCAACAGTGAAACACGAAGAACATAGTACAGTTGTGTACACTTACCATAAATGTAGATCTTAGAGTGTATTCACTGTTTTAGTCCTGGTTATCCCCCCTCCAACCCCCTGACTTCTATTGACTATACCTCTATTCTTGTTTACTATGCTTAAAGCTTTTTGGTGTATTTGCTTTTTTGTTGGAGGTGTAACCTTGTATATAATTGCTTCCCATTATGGGGACAACTGACATCTGGGGCAAGAAAAACTGATGTAATGGCGTCGGCTGCATGCTTTATACCCCTGACTGCCTGACGTCATGGAAGATGAGACAGCAACCGACGCAGGACCCAAGACTTCGATAATAAGGCCGACTGAGGGCTACCTGCAGGCAGATAATCCAAATGTGATGACAGCAACAGTGAATACACTCGAACATGTACATTTATGGTCAGTGTACACAACTGTACTTTCTTGGTAGCCAGCCACCTGCCCCTAAAAAGAGTAAGAGATAGGATGTATAAAGTTTCTCAGTCTTTTAAATTGTTATGCAGTATTCCCAAACCTGACCCAGCAGCTGCAGTCGTAGCTGGTCCCACTAATGCTAAGCAGTTAGTTGATTCCAATCCTACACTTTCTAAGGATGAGAGTATTATTGATAGGTACAGGGAAAAAGAGTATAATTCTGCATTTTTGATTTTCAGAATTTTGAACCGTCAGGTTCATATGTTAATGTCTGCAGTGTATGTATGACTCTGTTGATACTTCTTCCAGGGCTATGGCCAGCCACTGGTGCTGTTTTGAGGAGGTTTGTATGGCTACATTCTCAAACCATTCCAGATGATGATAAAATAAGATTTAAATTCTTTCTTGGGTGGTGATTTAATGATTGATCCCTCTGCTGTAGAGGAGATCAAAAAGTGTAATGAAAAGGGCCAAGATGATGCAGAGAATCTTTGAATGTTCTTCATCTCACATTGCTGCAGTCCTAACACTTGGGTAGTCCGCTGTCCCTCGGTCGGCCCGAATATCAGAGTATAAGGCTGACGTCGGTCAAGGCGCATTTGACTGACATCAGAACGTCAGGGTACAAATGCGCATGACCGACGTCATATCCTCAGTCTTTTTTGCCGCATGGTCCGATGCAGAAGCAGTGTTGCAAGTGCCGTTCGGCGTTCTGAAATTTTGGTCGGAGTTTCAGACCGAAGTCAGAGTTGGTTAAGTACCCCGTTGGGGAATATTTTGTTTTTTTCTTGCCTCAGTGGTTTACCGGATGTCAGAAAAAGTGAATAACTGTATTTCTTGTGGGAAACAGATACCGCATAGGGATTACCATAATTTGTGTATACCTTGTTTGGGACCTGAGCACGGCGTTGTTGGGTGTCGCTTTTGTGCTAGGTTCAATAACGCACTATAAAGCGAAGGTTGGATTGTGCCAGGTTGGTCTTTGGGAAGCGGTGCAATTACAATATGCCGTCGGATGCTCCGGCCGGCTTCCTCAAAGAAGCGCAAGGACAAGGCAGTTAAACCTAGGTTAGAGGAGTCGTCCGAACCGGACGCCGGTTCTTTAGAGGTGTCAGTGGAACCGGTGGTTCCGGCGGAGGCCTCTGGAGTCCCAGGGAGAAACTTTGTTTTTACAGGATGTGGCCTCCCAGGAGGCAGGTCAGGCTGTAGGGGCTTCTCAGATATCTGTACTCCCCTCCCTTCCTAAGGTGTCTAGGCCCTCTTTCTGCTTCCAAGGCTTCTCCTAGAGGCAGGTCTAGTTTAGCTTCTGTGGGTGTCACTCCTAGTTCTTCAGGTTCTGTGCCCAAGAAGTACATGCTTAAAATGGCAGAAGATTTAATTACTTTAATTAGAGGCTCTATGCCCCCTCCTGATAAGAGGCCTAGGATGGAACCAGTGTTGGGGCATTATGAGCAGGCTTCGGATGTGTCTGAGTCTTCGGCTGAAGACTTGCAGGAGTATTCTCATTATTCTGATTCTGATGTGGATGATTCTACTCCTTCTGCCTCTCCTCCTGAGGATTTTTCTTTTTCAGAGACCCTTCACTCCATGAGAGAGCATTTTAAATGGGAAGGTCAGAACTTCTCTGATTCCAGGAAAAGGCTTAGGGAATTTTTGTTTTTACCCCAGCATAGGCCTTTGGCTATACCTCCTGTTCTGAATGTGGTGGAAGATGTGTTTGCAGAGGCTTCTCTTAATCCTGATTCTTTGCCTCCTGCTCCTGTTAAACCAGATAGGTATTACAGGGTGACTGAAGCTCATAAGTATCTTTTTAAGAGTCCTAGGGCAGACCCAGAAACTGTTAGCCAGGGGCCTAAGGGTGTTAAGGCTTCTGTTGTCAAGAATCCGGTTCCTGCAGATAAAGAGGCCAGGGCCATGGATAGATGGGGAAAGAAAGTTTATACTTCTTCCACTCTAGCCATGAGAGCTTTGAATTGCCAGTTTCACATGTTGAAATATCAAAATTATCTCCTTTCACAGTTGAAATCTAAGGTTGATGCTCTGGCGGAAGGTATTGATTGTAAAGAGTTACAAGATTTGTTGCATGTTTCTGAACAGGTGGGTAAGCATTCTTTGCAATGTGGTTTTGATGCTGTACAGGCCTCGTCTAGGGTGGCTGCCACTGGGTCAGTTCTTCGCAGGCATGCCTGGCTGAGGGATCAAAATTTATCTGACCATGTTAAAACTAGGATTTTGGATGCCCCTTTGCAATCTGATGTCTTGTTTGGTTCTCCTGTTGAGGCAGTTTTAAAGAAAATGGAAGACAAGGCTAAGTCTATGCAGACTGTTAAAGATTTTTTGCAGGTTCAGCCTCCAAAGTTTAGTAGAAATTGGCCTACTAAGGGGTGGACGTATCCTTCTTACGATTCCCAGTCTAGGGGTAGATCTAGACGTGGCAGGGGCAGAGGTCAGGGCTCTTTCAGGCCTAGAACAGGGAGTTCTCCTGCACAGTCTTTGGGTGAGGGCAGGGGTCAGTCCTTTCGTAAACAGACCCAATGACCTACCTTTTCAGCTGCCAGAACCTTTTCGCCTGGCAGCACCTTTGGGAGGAAGGTTGGCACTTTTCAAAGAAAATTGGAGTTTGATTACCCAAGACAGATGGGTATTGGATATCATACACCACGGTTACAGGTTTTATTTCCATACCTTGCCTCCTTTCAAAGGCATGCCAGACATTCCTCCTCAACAAAGAATAGAGGCTCACAAGCAAATTTCTCTGTTACTCCAAATAGGGGCCATACAGCCGGTCCCTATGCCAGAAAGGGGCCTAGGATTTTATTCTCGCCTGTTCCTTGTACCAAAAAAGGGGAACACGTGGAGACCAATTTTGGATTTATCTATCCTCAACACTTATCTGGACATTCCCAAGTTCAAAATGTTGGCGTTACAACAGCTTTTACCTCTGCTGGGCAAGGATCACTGGATGGTAACTTTGGATCTCAAGGAGGCTTACCTTCATGTTCCTATCAGGCTAAGTTGCAGGAAGTATCTGCGTTTTGGACTGGGACTTCTCACTATCAGTTCTCTGCATTGCCCTTTGGCTTATCTACTGCCCAGAGTATTTACGAAAGTTCTGGCTCCAGTGATAGCTTTCTTCAGGCTGAAAGGAATACAAATCTATCCTTATTTGGACGATTGCCTGATTCTGGCTCAAGGAAGGAAGAGCTTCTTCGTCATTTGGAATATGTGATAGCAGTGCTAAGATGCCTGGGGTATTCTGTGAGCGAAATAAAGTCCAGTCTAGTACCCTCTCAAGACATGTGCTTTCTGGATGTAAGACTGAATACAGCATCCCAGATGGCCTTTCTAACCCCGGACAAACAAAAGAATCTTTCCCTTTACTTCCATCATCTATCTCTTCAGTCCGGGCTGACTGCAAGGACAGTCCTTCAAGCCTTAGGGTTCATGGCATCTTGTATTCTGGTGCTTCCCAATGCCAAACTGCATATGAGGAAGTTGCAATGGTATCTCAATAATGTATGGACACAGCACTGCCAGGATCTGGACACTGTCATTCAAATAATACCTTGCATTCAAAAGGAATTTTTGTGGTGGGCTCAGGAATGTCACCTAAACAAGGGACTCTCTGTGACCCGGCCAGAGGCGAGTCAAATTTTAACGACAGATGCCTCGGACAAAGCTTGGGGAGCTCATCTAAACGGAAAGTGGATACAAGACAAGTGGCCTGTCAGACTACAGCATCTACATATCAACTTGAAGGAGATGTTAGCAGTCCAGTTTGCATTAATAGCTTTCAAGGATTTACTTCTTCCAGGGCAGGTGTTGATTCTAACAGACAACACAACTGTCATGTGGTACATCAACAAGCAAGGGGAACACATTCTTATCCTCTATGCAGGCAAGCAATGATTTTGTGGGAGACTGCTCTCAGTTTACAACTAAGTCTTCAGGCAAGGTTTCTGCCGGGAGCACAGAACTCCTTAGCAGATGTGTTAAGCAGACAAATCATGGATCCCCACAAGTGGAAACTGGATCTTCATGTATTTCAGAAATTGACAGTGTCCTGGGGAACTCCAGACATAGATCTGTTCGCTTCTCCACTAAACCACCAGCTGCCAAAGTTTTGCACAAACAGGTTTCATCCCACAGCTTGGAAAGTGGATGCTCTTTCTTTCAGTTGGAAAAATCTTCATGTGTATGCCTTTCCACCTCTGCCTCTCCTCCCAAAGGTACTTCTGAAGGTCAGACAGGACAAGCCAAGGATGATTTTGATAGCTCCAGATTGGCCTCGTCAGCACTGGTACCCATTACTGAGGAGTCTAGTACGGAAGCCTCCATGGCCTTTGCCTTTGATTCCACATCTGTTGTCCCAGGAGGACAGTCATTTGCTCAATGTCAAACTTCACTCTCTTCACCTAACAGCCTGGCATATTCTGTTTTAAACCATAGAGGGTCTCAACTTCCACAACAAGTTTTGAATGTGATTTTGGAAGCTAGAAGGCCTAGTACAAGGAAAGTGTACGCAGATAAATGGAAGAGATTTTTGTTTTGGAGTGCAGCTAAGGATTTGGATGTTTCTGAGCCTGATTTAAGTGTGGCTCTTCAATATCTTACTGAGTTGTTAGACAAAGGTTTGTCCTTTTCTTCTATTAAGATTCATGCTGCAGCAATTTCAGCTCACTACGACTGTGACCCACCATTGTTTTCTCATCCTTTGTTCAAGCAATTTCTTAGAGGGGCAAAGAATATAAGACCCCACGAAGGCTCCTACTCCTGCTTGGGATCTCAATTTTGTGTTGGAGAAACTCACTCTACAACCTTTTGAGCCTGCAGCTACTGCTGAGTTGAAATATTTGTCATGGAAGACTGCTTTTTTGTTGGCTATTACCTCTGCAAGAAGGGTTTCTGAATTGCAGGCCCTTATGGCAGTTGAGCCTTTCTTAATTTTCCATAAGGATAGGGTATCTTTACATACTAATCCTTCCTTTATGCCTAAAGTGGTTTCTAGTGTGGCTTTAAACCAAACTATTCATTTGCCTACTTTTTATGCAAATCCCCAAAATAAAGGGGAAAAGATTTTGCACACTTTAGATGTACACAGGCAGTTGCGATATTATTTGGACAGAACTAAAGGGTTCAGACAATCTCAGCAGTTATTAGTTTCTTTTGCTTTGTGCTCTCAGGGCAAGCCCGTGTCAAAACAAACTATTTCTAAGTGGATTGGATTTTGCATTGCTTTCTGTTATTCCCATCATGGCAAAGAGATTCCAGCTGGGATTAGGCCTCATTCCACTAGGGCTACTGCCACTTCAACAGCTTTTTGAGGGGTGGCAACTAAGGATATTCTGGAGGCAGCCACTTGGAGTTCAGTGCATACCTTCTCTAGGCATTACCACCTTCCACTGTACTCTAAATCCAGGGCTGGTTTTGCCACTGCTGTGTTGCAGGGCATTTTGGCAGCTCCTGCTTCATTATAGTTTAGCCATCCTCCCTTACCTCTGCTTTGGGATTCTACCCAAGTGTTAGGACTGCAGCAATGTGAGATGAAGAACATAGTACAGTTTTGTACCTACCATAAATGTAGATGTTCAAGATCCACATTGCTGCAGTCCAATTACCCTCCCTCCTTCCCTCTGTAGTTTGAGGTGGTTGTGTGGGTTGGGTTATCCATCTGAGGTATATTGTGTATATTGTATATTGTATATATTGTACATATTTTTGGTGTTAGGCTGGTTGGTTGTTTAGTTGTTGTCTATGGGTTTTGACCTTTCTTTTTAGGGTCTTCTGACATCTGGGGCAAGAAAAGACTGAGGATATGACGTCGGTCATGCGCATTTGTACCCTGACGTTCTGATGTCAGTCAAATGCGCCTTGACCGACGTCAGCCTTATACTCTGATATTCGGGCCGACCGAGGGACAGTGGACTACCCAAGTGTTAGGACTGCAGCAATGTGGATCTTCGAACATCTACATTTATGGTAGGTACAAAACTGTACTTTTTGCAGCCCTCCTTTTCCAAATTGCCCAAGGGATATTCTTTCTCCTCATCTAATTTTGACAAAAAAACAGAATAAACAGTCTCAACAGAATTGAGGCAAACAGATGTTTAAGAAGACATGGCAAGGAAGTTCCAAAAACTCCCCAAAACCAAAGACAGTCCAAGAAGTCTGAATGACTGTTGAAGAGACCATGTGATCTGCTCCCATCCTACAGCCTTTTTTTCTTCCAGAAAGTCTGAATATTGATTATTCTCTTTGGCATCAGATTGTTTCAGACAAATGGGTTCTGAAAATAATTCATCAGGGTTATATATGGCAGGGGGAGTAAATACCTCCTTTCCAGGGAGTCATTCCTCATTCTTCATATAAGACTGTTTTATTTCCACCTGTTCTTCATCTCATACTGTCCCAAGGAGTGATAGAACCAGATCTTTCTTTCCAGGTAGCGAAGGGTTTTTATTCAAGGATGTTTCTATTGCCAAAGAAAGAAAATGCTTGAAGACCAGTTCTGGATCTTTCTTTCTACACCTGTTTGTGATGGTGCCAACATTCAAAATAATGTCACTTCACAGCCTGTTACCTCTTGTTCCTCTTTGAAGTTTCCTAGTAACTCCGGATTTAAAAGATGCCTGTCATCACATCCCTGTTCATCCAGACTTCCACAGGAAAAATTAAATCTTTAGATAGATCTGCTTCTAAGGTTTTCCACTTACATTTCAGTTATTATGAGGGAATACCTCAAGATTTTGGGTCTCATGTTATCTGTGATTCTCATGATACCCCTGGCAAGACTCCATGTGAGAAAGATACAGTGATATCTGAAATAACTTTGGTCCCAGCATCCAACACCCTTTAACTTTTCAAATCCCAGTACTGGGGTTTGTCAGAAGAAATATTTTGGTGAAAAAAACAGATATCCTTAAATCCTTTCTCTCTCCCTTCCCCAAAGCAATCAGCACAGATGCTTTGCATTTTGCTTGGGGAGCAGATTCAGCAGGGATAAAATTGCAGGGATTGTGGAACACAAAGGACAGATGCAAGCCCATAAATATCAGGATATACCTGCCCTGATCAAATCACTCAAGTCTCTGAACCATCTTTGGTCCTTGGGGCCTATTCAAGTGGTTACAGACAATAACACAGTCATGTGGTGCATTAACAAGCAAGGGGGACCAGGTGATACCCCCTTTGCAGACTAGCTGTGGGATACATCTTCACAGCACAATCTCACTCTACAGGTATCCTGCATTCTGTCAGAGCAAATCTTGTGTGGTTGTCAAACTAAACAGAGCCAGGGCAGACCGTCACGAATGGAACATATGTACCTAGATTGTGTGTGTGTGTGTGTGTGTGTGTGTGTGTGTGTGTGTGTGTGTGTGTGTGTGTGAGGGGCTTCCAAGATTTGATCCATCTGTGTGAGTTCCTCAAGTAGATCTCTTTGCCTTTTCTCTGAACAATCAAGTGGCAAAATTCTGTTCCAGGACTCCATGCAAGAAGGCCTGGTAGACAGATGCATTTTCTTTACTTTTGACAGAAATGTTCCTGCATGCCTTTCCACTAACATCCAGGGTACATCTGAAGATTCAAAAGGAATTCCCCAAGATTATTGTGGCCCCCTTCTGGCCCAAGCTGCCGTGGTTCTCCATTCTTTTGGAAATAGCCAGTTTCACTAACCACAAGTTTCCTCACAGACTGGATCTACTCACACAAGAATGGGTGTTTGATACATCACATGAATCATCTTCAGTCAACTACCTGTTTTAATTACTTTTAGGCACCTGTTTTCTGAGGACTTGCAAATAGGTAGTAATGCTGGCAATAAAGCCTGCTACTAGGAAATCATATTAATAAATGAAAAACGTTTTGTAGATGGTGCTAACAACATAACCAGCACTCATTGAGGGCTAGTTGCTCTCTGGTTTTACAATGTTTCTGTGAATTACTATCTTATGACCTTTCTTATTCCTGCATCAAGGTTCATTTATCTGCCATATCAGCATGTCTGCCCAAGGATCCTCCTCTTTCAATGCAGTGTCATGTCAAAATGAGAACCTCAACACCAGAGTAAACTATATCCCTAAATGTGAGCGAGTACCTGTTTATACCTTACACTTTACTAAGTTTCTCTCCCCTGGCTTTGTCACTAAATATACCATAAGCCTGCTTCTCTCTCTCCATGTTGCTGTTTGTATTATACTCGCCTTTAATGTCTTTGTAAACTGGCTAAAATTTTTCTAAATATTAAATCATTGGCATATAACTTGTATCTATTCTTAACCAATGTTTTCATATTATGTCTAGTTTGATATAATTGTTAAACTGTGGTTGTTTGTATTATTTGTAAAGACTGTAAAATTATTGTTCTTAAAATGTTTTTTAATACTTTGGAGCGTTTCTCCCTTGACCTGTGCTGAAAATGGGCTCCTACTCAGTTGGCCTTTCCCGGTAATCAAATATATGTTTTGAAAGGGATGTTGCATAACAGGCCTTCAAGAAAACAATTGGTCCCACCTTGAAATCTTAACTTTGTGTTCGAGAAGGGTAACACTTTCTCTTGTTTGAACCAGGGTTGACTTGAGGTTCTTAACATGGAAAACAGTTTTACTAATTGCTCTAACCTCTTCAAGAGGGGTATCTGAGTTGCAAGCTGTTATGGTGAATCAACCCCGTCTCATTTTCTGTAGGAACAGGACTTCTTTGAGAACTAATCCTTCTTTTATGCATGAAGTGGTATCTAAGTTTATTTTATTCCAAACTATCCATCTCCCAGTTTTCTTTCCTGAAGCCAAAAATGATGGAGAGAGCATACTCTATATCATTGATGTCCACAGAAAATTCTGGTGATATCTTGACAGAACTGAATCTTTTAGCTCTTCAGATCAAGTGTTTATTTCTTGTGAAGGTAAGAAGAATGAACAACCTGTGTCAAAACAGACATTTTCCAAATGGTTGTCTAGGTCTATTACCTTTTGTTATATTCACCATAACAAGTCTATTCCAGGCAGATTCAAAGTCCACTCTACCAGGGCCTTGACTTTATCAATAACTGTTTGGAAATGGTTGGATTATAGAAGTATCCTTTGTACATACTTTTCTAGAGCACTACAAGCTTGATTCCTTCTCTAGGTCCAGATCAAGCTTTGCTAGCCCCATTCTCTTCGGGGCTGCCAGACTCGTTTCCTTCCGTCTCCTAAATATAGTTAGCTATGAAAATCTACCCATATAGCTAAGGCTACTGCAGCAGTGATATATATGGTGAACATAGTACAACTGTGTAAGTTGAACTTGCCATAACAGTGGATGTTGGAATGATCACTGCTGCAGTAGCCACTCCCTTCCGCCACCCACTCACCCTTCATTTTTGGTGTGTTATTTATGCAAGGGTGTGGACATTTTTATTTTTGTTGATCTTAACATTGTACTTTCAGGGGTCATCGTACCTGTGTCTTGCTGGCAGGAAAGCTCTAATGGACTTCATGCCCAAGCTTGTTTTTTATTCAGTTTAGCTCAAGCTGATTGACAGTTTGGATGAGTGGAAGGTGCCCTGAAGCTTTGGAAGCTGGCCAGCTGTTATAGCCTTGGCAGGATATGACCCATATCGCTAAAGCTACTGTAGAACAGTTACTGTTATGGTAAGTGGACAGCTGTACTTTCCTCCCCCCCACCCCCCAGGCATTTGATTCGATCCAAAGAAAGGATGATCTTTCCCATCCTTCGGGGTCACCTCACCCACATCTCCTCAACCTCACATAAACCACTTGGTTTCTTTAGTTTCAGTAATTGCAAGTGACCAGTCTTGTTTTGGCAAGTAGTTCACATACGTTCTACCTCCCAAAAAGACTCTACAGTATACAAGAGTAGACAGACACATTTTGTTACCAGGACTTCTGCTCAGGGGATAAATCCATTTAGCTCTTCCAGTCCTTGGGTGCTTCTCTTTCTTTTGGAGCTACTTTCTTCAGGGTCCAACTATTCCATGACTAAGGTTAAGCTAGCTGCTTTCTCTGACTTTTGCCAAAGCTTTTATTCTTATTCATTAGCCTTTCATAGATCTTGCAAAACCGTTGTTTTGGGTACATTTCTGCTTAATCCACTAGTCAGGGAGCCAGTCCCTCCATGGCATCTCTGCTTTGTACTCGAAGCCTTAGCAAAGGCACCATTTTAGCTAGCATTTTCCACTTCACTAAAATTCTTATCTTGGAAGACTTTATTCCTCATGGATATAACTTCAGGCTGGAAAATTTTTGAACTGCATGCACTGTCATCTTATCCACCTTAGTTTTTCATAGACAGGATCTCCTTTCATATCAACCCATCCTTTCTTCTGATGGTGACATCCAAATCTAACAAACTGATGCATTTGCCAGTATTTTTTTCCAATAACTCCAGAGAGGAGAGTATTTGCTTTACACCTTATGCCATTCTGTCTTCATAGAACCAAAACCATTAGAAAAGACCCCCAACTGTTTGTTTTCTCTGCTCCTGATAAGATGGGCTCCAAGGTTTCCAAAATTACTTTGTCCAGAAGGTTTTCAAGTTTGCATAACCTTTTGTCTATTCATCCAGTAACAGTCCTTTATCATTAAAACCAAAAGCACATTCATCCGGGTCTGTGACCACTTCAGCTGTCTTCTTCAGGAAGTCTTCCATGGACGAGATTTGTGCAGCTGTTAAATGGGCTTCCTTGCATACCTTTGCTCAACACTGTAAGCTAGACATAGTTGTTATATGTAGGGCACCCTTTGGGGCCACAATTTTCAAAGGGGTTCTGTCATAACTCCACCAGAGAGATAAGTAGCTGTTAATTCTGACCCAGTTGTCAGACTAGATGGATGAAATAAATATGATACTGTAGTTATATATTTACCATAACCCTGGATCCTTTTATCTACATCTGTCAGGTGTGACATTTTCCTTCCTCTATCTCTGAAGGACCTGAAATGTCTGTTACCCTAGTAGTATGTAGTGTTATGCCTTCTACCTTAGTTTGGCAAATTTGATCTGAGGAAGCTTCACAACCAGGTACATTTTGAGAGGGGAAGATATAAAGGGGCTTGAAGCTGGCAAACTAGTTTTGCCAGGTCAAATCCAACAAGTTGCTTGATAAAACAACAGTTCATAGGTTCATACTAGGCTATCTGCCCTAGGGCATTTATAAGCCTAGCCAGAGTGTGCTTGGCTTTCGCCACCCATTTTAAATTAATTTTGCTATGCCTTTTTTTGAGGTTAGTATACTGTGCCTCTGTCTAACACTGACACAGAAGTGATAGCCAGGGTAAACCTACGATCTCCCATCCACTCATCAAGATTCCTCTTGAAGAGAGTCAATGTGGGACTCTGCCTAACCTGGACTGGGATTTTATTCCAGAGTGAAGGGAACCTCTGGGTTATGAATCTGTCCCTCCAGCATGTCCTATTTATTTCAGTGCTGAGGTTCAAGTCCCTCGAGCGCGTAGCTCGATGGGATTTGGATTTTCTGAGGTGCAGCATGTCCATTAATTCCGGGTTGGACATGGCTTTATACGTCAGGCACAGATCGCCTCTGAGCAGGCGGTATGCCACTGAGTAGAGCTGGAGTTTCTTTAACTGGGCAGCTTATGGCATCTGTTTGAGCCCTTTGATCCTCTTGGTGAGGTACTTTTGGGGTCTTTCCAGTTGCTGCAGGTGTCTGGTAAGGTACATCCCAAAAAGGGCATTGTACTCAATTATGGGCCTGATGAGGGAAGAGTAAAGAGGCACGATGACCTCCCCTGATCTAGATGTGAATCCCCTCATGATTAGGTGGGCTATATAAAATGTTTTTCTAACCACTTTGGCCATGTGGTTGTCAAATGAGAGATTGCTATCAACTTGGGTCCTCAGGTCCCTAATGACTTCTTCTGTACTTAATGGATCAACACTACAGTAGGGCCACCTTTATCGGCAGGTCTTATAACAATGTCTTCATTCTTTTGCAGATTTTTCAAGGCAAGATGTTCTTGCTTGCTTAAATTAAACCCATGTTTATTCCTATTATGACTTTACTATGAAAATCATCTATGCAAAGTTGCTCAAAGGCATTTAACAAAGGGTTTAGCTGTGGTACAAACAGACTAGGTTTCACAAAAATATTAACACTAGTGTTAATGATATGTTTAGCTTCATTATGTAACAATTTCAACATCACATTTCTAGTAAAACACAATGTAAAAAAATAGCATCTGTTAAATCACAGTACCTTGTAGGAATGTATGCAAGTCCTTTTTGTAAAACACTGGGTTCATTCTCATTTAAAACATAGTCAGAAAAATTCCACACTAGCCTTTCTTGAAGAAAGAAGGCCTTCTTTATATTCCCCTGGTTCATCATTTGGTCGTCTGTCTTTCTCTTCTGTCGACTTCTGCTCCTTCCTCTCGGGCGCTGGTCTTTCACCCTGTTTAAATCCCTCACAGGAAAAGAAAAGGACAGCTGACGTCCTAAAGGGAATTTAGTGTTCAAGTCAGTTCCTCTGGAAGACGTCGTCTTCTCAGCTGACTGATGTACCATTGCTGTAACTTCAAATGTCTTCTGTCTGGATCTTGTCCCATTTGAAGTTATAAAATGCGAATTTAAAAACAGTGGCTGTTGAACTAGTGGTATTGTCTACGCCAGTCAGTGTTGTAACGGCTGTGACATCACTTGTGAGCATGCCCTCATTATCAATCACAGTTACAGATTGTAAATCATTGGCTGAAGCTTCCACTGAGGTCATTCTTGACTCATTCGACATGCCTCTACTTTCCGAGAACCTGGGCCAGGAAAAAATATGCCCAGATTCAAAATCACGATAGTCTTGGACAATTTCCCTCAGTTTTTGTTTAGTCAGCTTACGCTCAGATACACTATCAATAATGATATGGAACATGCTTTTAAATTTCTAGTTATAGGAAGAACATATGAGAGTACAAGAGGGGGGATCTACGGAACATCACTGAAGAGCTTGAAGCGGATAGTAAGATTAAGGGCTGATAGAGGTCATGGATTAAATGAATATGTACGACTGTATCCGAAGTTAAAGTCTAGGCAGATTCTTGGGTAAGATGTGCTGTGGAATTGTTCGTATGATAAATAACTGACTTCTTGTTATAGGCTTGTATGTGTTTTGGGAGAACATAAGTGGAAAATGTAAATGTGCAAATATATTTTTTGCTTGTGATTGTAAAATGAAATGTCCTAAGTTAGAGTCTAGGTCTAGGCAGCTTTTTAGATGAGATGTGCTGTGGAATTTTGTATGATAAATTACTGACTTCTTTTTACAGGCTTGTATGTGTTTTGGAGAACATAAGTGGAAAATGTAAATATGTGCAGATATATTCTGTGCTTGTGATTGCAAACTGAAATGTTATGGAAATTTGAATTACAATTTAGATACCTGATAAATAGGCTTTTAGAAGTGTATACATGTACATTCAGATTTCTAGTTTAGTCAGTGGCATGTACTTTGTAGAATGTTACTTTAAATTGAAAGTGCTCGTTACACCAGAACGATGTATTGGTTGGTTTTAATCATGTGTCTCAAGAGGATATTTAAACTGAGCTGTTTTTAAAATGTATTAGACATCTGAAGAAGTGGGATTACCCACAAAAGCACTTGTGTCGAATAAAGATGTTTATACTGAATTGTACAGCCATTTCCAAATCCTGGTGGTTTGCTTTTTATTCTGGATTTGTTTTGTGCAGGACAAGTGAGTTCTAAAGCTTTGGTAGCAGTCTTGTGTTTTTGCTTTTTATCTGAATAACTGATCAGTATCTATCTCCTACAGGCTGTTGAGGGGAGATCTATGCATGGCATACAGTGCATTGTCAGACCCCACTCTGATGGACCTCCTGCGTATGACCAAAACAAACATCACCAGAATGACCCATTCTAAAGACTTAAACTTTGCCTGTGATATTAAAAGGCCTGCTGGAGAGACAGGTATGTATCCAAGAGACTACCCTATCTCTGGAACAGGCTCCCCATTCATGTGAAGCAGAGTTCCTCCCTAACCCAATTCAAGTGTAACTTGGACAGTTGGATGGGGAGCAGGAAATTCATCCCTGCCTTGGCACCTATGTATCTAATGGACACAGGCAACCTGTAAATGATTCATCTCTCAGGCCCTTTCTTACACTTATCAAAGGTACCAGAACTTGTCAGAGATTTGGGATCCATGACTGGGCATAACAAGTCCCTTTTGGTCATTAGTTTAGTAAAACCTATGAACCTATAACCAGTGCCTAGCCTCACTGTCCACCATTGCCCTGGAATCATGCAAGAGACTCTTCTGCATATCCATGGAGAGGTGGAAACACAAAAAAGACGTTCTGGCTTGTCCATAGGAAGAGTACACTCCACAGATGCCAGGTCCTTTTCAGCAATGTTAGGCCTCATGCCCTTTAACTGCAGGTGCTACAAACAGAATATGCAGGTGTCCTTGCTTGTGATATGGCACTCTCAGAAATATTTGTGGAGATCCTGCCATTAATGCATCCTTTGAACTCGGAACATTCTAGTAGACTGTCTGGATTGATATCTAAGTGGTATTAATAGCAGAAATGGACTAGACACCAGAGGGGCTGAATGCTTAACCCCACCAGCTATGAGCATGTTGTCATTATGTATGCCAGCAGGATGATAGGAGCCAGAAAAAGTTCAAAATTTGCTGATCTTTGGTTATCGGGAAAAATAAATCCTTTGTTACAACCAGCAAACAGCTTTCAACATCATATCCTTGAAATTATGTGCTTTCTTACAGGTGAAATCTGGCGTGAGTGGAAGGGGCAGTCAGTGAGAAATGCACACCCCTGGCCATAGCACAAAGGCACTATGTGTGGGCCCAAGAGATTAACACTTTGAAAGGATAGAACTTAAAAATATTTAATGGAGTCAAATGCAAAGGCAGTAGAGTGATGTCCTTCATATCACCATTGCAGTATTCTTTACATAAGGGATCCCTTGCCAAAGGAAGCCCAACCCCCCCGCCAGTATACCAAAGCCTTAGGAATTTATAGACATTGGGCATCACATATATGCTACTTGCATAAGGTGTAGGGCATAAAGGTGAAGTGCAGACATACATACCTCAGAATTTCTTTGCCACCTCTTTGAATACACTCTTTGGTCATCAGTCTGAATGCCCCTTCTGTGTTGGTTACCGAACTGTGTTTCAGATAAGTGCCCCACTGGAGTTTCTTCTTACCTAGTTCTAATTTTATTTTGATGTGTTTACATGCCATTCAGAAAGGAAAGTGTCAGTGTTGGAGCCAGATTCCCCATAAAGTTCATCATGAGCAGTGTCGCTTCTGTTTGGGTGCTTCTCTCTTACAAATGCAGTGTTCTATCTGCCAAACATTTGTCCCTAAGGCCATGTGTAGTTTTCTTCTCTTTGTCGATTTATGCAGAGAGCCAGTGTCTTAAGTTGTTGGTGCAAGGGTGGAGTCTTCCCATCCTGAAGTTCAGCTCTCAGCCAAGAAAAAGGCCAAAAAAACTCAGGTCTGATTCAGCTGCTGTTCCCGCCTCCCCTAAACATCTCTCTCGAGGTTGGTGAAAGAGCAAAGGATTGTCTGGATGTTGTCCCAGGTCCCTCTGCCCATGACCCTGTTGGAGGATGGCATGAATCCTCAGAGGCTTTGCAAATGTCTGTTCTGGATCTTGAGGGAGATCCACGGCTTATATCTGAGGGACCAAGTGGGATACCGTAAATCCTAGTTCAAGAGGAGATTCCTACTACATCGGTTTAGTGTCTGCAAGGGGCTGAACCTCCTAGGGTTTTTTGGACAGACGTCCCTCAAAAGAAAAAAACAAAACAAAAAAAAAAAGTAGCATATTTCCCATGCTGTTGAAGATCCTCAACATGAATGGCAGGATTTTACCCAGGGGTTGTTTAATGCTTTAATGCCTCCTCATGGAGTTTCTGTGCCTTTTCCTCCCTGGCCATCTACTCCTGTTAAGTGGCTCACAGAGCAGGAGTACTCTGAAGAAGATTTGGATTCTGAGGAAGAGTCTTTGGCATTCTCAAACTCCTTCTCCCTTGGATTATGGATCTGAGGTGGAAGATTCTGTTAGTCCACACTCTCCCTCAGAAGAACTCACCTTTGACGACACTATTTTTTGCATGATGGAATATTTCAAATGGGACTGCTCTGATTTGATTTGAATTTTTGATATTCAAGAGGTATTACGAACTCCTCCAGGTGAAGTCTCCCAAACCCTGTGCTGTAGTTCCAGCCTTGGCTGCCCTCTTAGTTACCTTTTCTGCAACCTCTGTTGCCCCTGATTCTCAACCTCCAGCCCCTAAGAGATTTTACAGGGTGCCTGATGATTTTAAGTTTTTTTTAAAACAAATGTCCTTTTCCTGATCCTTTTGTAGTGTCTGTCTCTTCTGACAAATCTTTTACTACCCACTAAACTACTTTCTTCAGATAAGGACAATAGAGTCATGGAACGTCTAGGCAAAAAGGTATATACTGCTACTACCCTGGCTATTAGGGCTATTAATTACCAGACTCATATGACCAGGTATGTTTTAGTCCTCCTTTGTCAAGCTTCTCATGCAATCTCTGACACCCTTGATTCAGAAGGGAAGGTCTTGGCCCTTTCTTTACTGGCTTCTACCTCTCAAGTGACTTGCCACTTTATTAAATGTAATTGTGATGCAGCTGATGCATCGTGTAGGTCTGCTTCATTTGGTTCTGTTTTAAGATGTTACTCTTGACTTCATCTTCAGCCCTTAGCTGATATTAAGGCTGAATTGTTGGATGCTCCTCTTGAATAATAAGAACCTTTGTGGTTCTACTGCTGCTGAGCTCTGTTTAGTCACTCCTGGATAAAGGCAAGATCATGCAGGAAATGACACATTTTCTCTCTCCAATCCCTAAATTCCATTGGAATTATCCATCCAAGTCTGCTTTTGTATGCAGACAGCCTTGCTCTCCTTTTAAAGGTAAAAAGGGTTCTAGGAGTGTACCCCTGCAAAGTGTACTCAGACTTCTACTTATCAGAAGCCTCCTTTTCAAGACAAACCAAGGTCTAGCTGACAGTTTGCTTCCCCTTATCCTAGGCCAGGTTCTCTTATCACTTAGTCTTTCTCTGTGCCTTCCCAGTTGGTTAAGGGTCAAGTCAAGACTCTGTGGTTTTGTCCTCCAGCCAGGGATATTTCATGGTGTGGAAGTCCCTCCCTCCTTTTCTAGGCATTCCTCAGCCTCCTTAAGAACAGCTTCTTTTTTTCCAGAACTGCTTCAGGGCTTTTTGGCTCTGGCCAGTATTCAGGTCATGTCCCCTGCCCAGGGAGGGAAATGGTTTTATTCCAAGATGTTTCTGGTTCTCAGGAAGGAAAGCGCCTGAAACCCATTCTGGGCCTTTCTCAGGTCAAAACCTTTCTAAAGGTCCCTTCCTTTCTGATGGGGTTTACCTTCATTATGTTGAAAGTAAGTTGTATGATGCATGAAAGTGCGAAAGTACAAATCCAAGATTTGGGGAATGTCTACTGCAAATGTTGCGAATTCCAGTGAGCGAATGCACATTGGCACATTCACTCATTTGAATTCGGCATTCCAGGTGCAGGTCACACTATAGCAGGGATCGGGAAATGCACCCTTTCCCTCACTGTAGTGCGATCTTAGAGTTTGTATATTAAAGTAGCAGGGGTGTGGGGGATGCAGGGGGGCTTGCCCTCCTGCATAACAGTGTTTGGAGACATTTGGAAATGTCTCCTTTCACTGTAGTGCTGCAGTTTGAAAATGGTCAAATCTGGTTTTCCAGGAAACCAGTTTCAACATTTCGATTTGGAAATGTGTTGAATTTCGGGATTTAAAGTCGCACAATAGTGCGATCCAACAAATCACTTTCAACATAATGAAGGTAAACCTTCTGATAATGTCCTTTCAAACCCTGCTCCCTCTCTTCTTGTTCCCATGGCCTTCTTGGTATCCCAGGACCTCAAGGATACCTATCTTCACATACCTGTTCATCCCCTTTTCATGAAGTTATGTGTCTCTGGTTCTTCCTTGCATTTTCAGATGACTTCTATTTGTCTGTTGCAGTATTCTTAACATGAGGGGAGATGCCTGCTGCGATGACCTGATGTTGGCCAGTAAACAAGACTTTTACTAACTGAGGTGTGTGGTACATCACACTTAGGCTGCTTTTGGACGTCGGCCATAAAAGTGACATACTCACGCACCCTCCTCAGAACTTCTTTGCACCAGTCCAGATGCTTCATCCATATGTACGATCTGACCACTGAAGTAGTTATTGTCTCAACATTTCAGGTAAATGCCTACTTGGGGAATCCTTTCTTTACCTTTTTCATTGTGGCTAGGTTTAATGTTATCCAAGAAAGACAAATATTCTTGTGAATGTCTGATTCCACATAAAGACAATCACCAGCAGTGGCTTTTCTGTTTCAGGCCTAGCTGCAACCACTGATCTTCCTAAGTCTGTCAGGCCTTTGTGCCCAAAACTCTAAGAAGTAGGTTAGCTTCTTTTTACATTTATTTAGAGAATCAGTGCCTGAAACTCCTCGTGTAGAGTGCTATGGAGGGTTCTGGAGGGGCTGAAGCTGAGTCGCTTGTTAAGCGTCAGGCCAAGAAACCCAAGCCTGAAACTTCTACTGCACTTCCGATGGCTGATGTCTCTCTCAAAGCAGTTGCTAGCCAGAAGAACGCTCAGCACCTACGTCCAATCCACATGTGGAGCCCATAACAGAGGCTGCCTTGGACCAGGATGATAGCACATCTTTGGAGCTAATGCAGGAATCCACTATGGATGTCCCGGGGGATCCTAGACTCATAATCACCAAGGGCCCTAGGGGAATCTCCCATATTTTAGTTAGGGACAGATGTGGATTCCAACATCAATGAAACCAGGCCTACGTCTGGTCCACGGACCCTACATAGAGTGGAAATACTTGCTAAAAAGAAACAAAAAACAAAGCATTTATCACTACCCTCCATTTCAAGATTGGAAAAATTTTACACTGGGTATTTTTAATGCTCTCATGTCTCTTAGGCCTCCTCCTGGGGTTTCAGTCCCACCCACACCCTAGGTTACCTCTACATGGAAAAGGGTCAGGAAAGAGGCTTCTTCTGAGGAGGAAGAGGCTTCAGAGGATGAGCCCTTAGCATACTCATCTCAGATCCCCTCCCTACTGGATTACACTTCCCCAGAGGAGTCAGTCCAGGAGCACTGGTCCATAATCTAAACTCCATCTCCATCCTTCCATCTCTGGATTTGAAAATAAACTACCAGAAATCTGCTTTTTCCCCATCCCAGTACCAGATATTTGTGGAATGCAGGCTCTAAACAGAACTTATGAGGGTCTCTCTCCCCACTCAGAAGGCTCAGAGCTCATTTCCTTTTTTTTCCAAAGCTTCATCCCACTGAATCGCATCATGGCCAGGACCTTTCTCAGAACCCTGGGCTTCATAGCATCCACCATCCCAGTGTTTCCCCTGGCAAAACTACACATGAGGAAGCTGCAGTGATTCCTGAAGTCAGTGTGTATGCATCATGCATACCCCTTAGAGTTCCCAATTCTCCTTCTCCCTTGCCTGAAGAGGGAAATTACCTGGTGGATTCAACAGCTACCTGCCAATCCTGGTCTCCCACTCCATACTTTACCAGTTCAGGAGATGTTCACAGACACCTCAAAGACAGGATGAGCAGCAGCTTTTCACTCTATAAAAGCAAAAGGGACCTGGTTCCCCTCTCAAAGAAGGGAACACATCAGTGTAAAAGAAATGAGGGCACTGCTGCTGGTTCCTCAGACCTTCTTCATCCCAGGCCCTATGAAAGTTTACACAGACATGACCGTTTTCTGGTATGTAAACAGACAGTGAGGGGCAAAGTCTTACCTCCATTGCAGACTAGCTCTGCAAGTCTGGGAATTGGCAGTCAAACTTCCCTCCAGGCTGTGTATATCCCCTCCAGTCAGAATGCAGTGGCAGACACAATGGTCTGAAACACAATCCCACAAATAGATGCTTCACTGGGAAGTGTTCCTTGACATTGTCCACAGATGGTGTAGTCCACAAATAGACATTTTGCCTCCCCTGTGAACAGACAGCTTCCATGATTCTGTGCCAGAGATCCTCATCCTCTGGTCTGGAAAGTGATGCCCTCAGCTTTTCATGGAAGGGAATGTTTTGTATGCATTCCCTCCCCTTCCTCTCATTCCAAAAGTCATGCTAAAGGTTCAGCAGGACAAACCAAGAATCGTGATGGTGCCCCCATTGTGGCCAAGACAGCATTGGTTCCCCCTGCTCCTCAATTTAGCCAAGGGCAATCACCACAAGTTAGCCCACAGAGTGGACCTTCTCACACAACACAAAGGAACTCTAATCCATCGCCACTTGCCTGCCTTTAAGCTGACATTGTGAATTTTGTGGGTGATAGGGTCTCAGGGTTCTGCAGGAGACCAGAAAACCTAATGCAAGAAAATCTTACTTATCCAAATGGAAGAGATTTGAGTTTTTCTTGAAAGCAGGACCTACTGACAGTGCAAGTCCCTCTGGTTCTCTCATACCTGTGTGAATTACCAGATGCTGGCTTAACTTTCTTTTCAGTCAAATTGCAGTTGTCAGCCTCAGTCTCCTCCATTAGCTTCTAGATTTGAGGCTAAACAATTCTTAAAAGGCATCCTTCACATAACCCCCCCCCCCCCCAGATCTTAACTTTACGTTAGAGAAGCTGACAGTTGCTCCTTTTGAGCTGGCAGCTTCTGCTTCCTTGAAATTTTGCTCCTGGAAAAATATTTTGCTGCTTGCACTAACCTCAGCCAGAAGGTTTTAACTACAGGCCCTAATGGCTTCCCTTCCTTTCTTGGTGTTCCACAGAGACAGTGTGTCTTTCCGCCCTAACTCTTATCTTTAGGCCTAAAGTGGTAAATGAGTATCCCTCAACCAGACTATCCATTTACCTACCTTTTTCCACACTCCACAGAACTCTGCGGAGAGGATTTTGAACACCTTGGATGTGCACAAACAGCTTGGGTTCTCTCTTGACAAAGCAAAGGATATCAGGAAATTAGACCAGTTATTTGTATTATTCCACCCTAGACCTTTAGGACTCCCTGTCTCTAAACGCACTATTTTCAGCTGGATCTCTGACGCCATTTCCTTCTGCTATGAGCACTATGGAAAGTGCCTCCCTTCTCCTGTTAAGGCACATTTTAGCAGGACTCTTGCGCCCTCTGGTGCCTTCTTCAAAGGGATGGATACTAACCTCATTTTGAAGGCAGCCACTTGGTCTTTCATCCATACCTTCACCAAACATTACAAACTGGACACTTCCAAATCCAGGGCAGTGTTTGCACAGGCTATTCTCCATGACACTATTCTCCATGACTTCATGGAAAGTCCTTTCCTCCCTTTCCTCATGAGCTTTGCTATTCTCCCTCATGTTAAGAATATTGCAACAGAGGAATTGAAAGACCTAGATTAGTTGTGTAAAATCTTACCATAACAATAAATGTCCTCCTTTTGTATGTTGCATTATTCCATCCATCCATCCCTCCCCCCTGACTGTGTTCTTACTTGGATGTACTTAGTCTGTATACTTCCTTAGATGGACGTTCCTCCTGGGGAACTCAGTTCTGAGGAGGGGTGCGTACATACATCACTTTTCTGGTTGACGTCCGACAGCAGATTACATGTGACATACCATGCACCCATAGTAGTCTTTTGTACACTGTCTGACTTCAGTTAGTCATGGCAGGCAACACCCTCATATTAAGAATACTGCAACAGATAAGAGAAAGGAAATTTATATATGGAAATATTTTGCACAACTAATCTTTCTCTACTTTGCCCTTTGGCTTCTCTTCTGCCTCTATGGATATTCACCAAATGCCTTGCTCCTGTTACTGCCTTTTGCAGGATGAGAGGAGTTTGAATATTTCCTTATCTAGACAACCTGCTCATTCAGGCTTCATCCCTTGAGGCCCTTTTTCAGTACATCCAGTTTTACTGTTGGTTATAAAACCTGGGGTTTACCATAAACTTTCAGAAGTCAGTCCTGGTTCCTTCTCAGGAACATGTTTTTCTCAGTTACAGCATCCAAAGTATTCCCATGCTGGCATCCTAGCCTCCACCCAAGGCACTCTCTGATCACTTTTTTTTCACTCTCTTCTTCCTTAGGCTTTAGTCACAACCAGGGATTTTCTCAAGGTTCTAGGATTTATGGCCTCCACCATTCCTAAGCTGCAGTGGTTCCTCAAGTCAGTGTGGCTTCAACACTGTCATTCGCTGGTAGTCCCTTTCCTTGCATGACTCAAACTCGAGTTTCAGTGGTGGATTAATTAGCTTTCTCTCAACCCATGACTTCCTTTTCATCCTCCAGTCCCATTTCAGGAAATTCTTTCGGATGTCTCGGACAGGGGGTGCGAAACCTCCTTTGGTTCCCTCAAGAGCCAGGGTCTCTGGCCTCCACATCAGAGGTCAGATCATGTCAACATAAAGGAGATGAGAGCTCTCTTTTAGCTCTTTGTGTTTTTCACTCACTCTTTTATCCAGGGCATCTCAAAAATCTTCACAGACAATACCACAGTGATGTGATACATCAGTAAGCAAAGGGGGGGGGGGCATGATCCTACCTTCTTTTTAGACTTGCTGTCTGGAATCTAGTTGTCCAGCTTTGAGTGACTCTTCAGAGTGCCTGCATTCCTTCAGAGCAAAATATAGTGGCAGACTCTTTTGAAGAGGTCCAGTGCACAGGCTCATGAATGGATGCTTCAGAGAGATGCGTTTCTGGACATTGTCCATCAGTGAGGTTCTCCACAGGTAGATCTTTTTGCCTCCCATTGGAAAGACAACTTCCTTTTTTCCATGCCAGAGTTGCAAGCTCTCTGGCTTGGAAAGTGGGCCAACTATCTTTTCTTTGGAAGGGAATGCTTTTCTATGCATTCCCTCATCTTCCTCTTTTTCTGAGGGTCCTGTACAAGATCAAGCAAGACTCCCCCAAAACCTTGCTGGTGGCTCCCTTTTGGCACAGACATCATTAGTTTCCCCTTCTTCTTTACTTAGCCAGGGGAAATCACTTCAAGTTACCTTTTAGGGTGTGGACCTCCTCATACAAGGCAAGGGTTCTTTGATCCATCCTTATTTGTCCACTCTTCAGTTGACACTGTGGGTGGGGTTTTGATCCCTTTTAGGCACCTCTTTTCTGAGGATGTGCTTAGGGTTCTTCAGGAGGCCAGGAAACCCACTAGCAGGAAGTCATATTTGTCGAAATGGAAGAGATTTTATCTGATGATTTTCTCGTAATCAGGATCCCTTATCATTGGGTACCCTTTGGTTCTCTCATTTGTTTGAATTGCTCAGCTATTTCTGCTTGTCTGCCCTTGACTCCTCCTGATCCTTCTAGGTTGGAGGTCAAATAGTTTCTTAAAGGCATCCTTCATATCAGGCCTCCCTGGGAGCCTGTTCCACCTTCCTGGGACCTCAATTTTGTGCTTGAAAAATTAACTCAGGCTCCTTTTGAGCTTGTGGCGTCACCTTCCTTGTAACATTGTACTTGGAAGACTGTTCTTCTTTTAGCCTGTACTTCAATTAAAGAGCCTCTGAACTCCAGCCTCTTGTGGCTTTTCCTCTATTCTTTGTTTTTCACAGGGACAGGGTTCTTTGTACTAACCTTTTTTTTTATGCCCAAGGTGGTTAATGAGTTGTCTTTAATCAGTCTGTTAATTTGCCTTCCTTTTTTCTACTCTGCAATCTGCTAGTGAAAAGGTTTTTCACACCTTAGATTTGTATTAGCATCTCAGATATTATTTGGACAAGAATGCACAAATCTGAGCAACGTTTTGTTTCCTTTCCTGCCAGATCTCTGGGTTTGGCTATTTCTAAGCAAACCATATCCTCCTGGATCTCTGAAGTCATGTCTTTTTGTTAATCCTTTCATGGGAAATGTCTTTATACCTCTGTAAAGGCTCATTCTACTAGATCCATTGCTTCCTCTTGTGCTTTTTTCAAAGGACAGGATACCAATTCCATTCTTGAGGCTGCTATTTGGGCTTTGTCCATGCATTTGCTAAACATTACAAGTTCGATATTGTTTCCAGAGCTGGCTTTACCAGAGCTATCCCACACGGGTTTCTAGAGGGCTCTTCTGTGCTTTTCTCCTCCCAAGTTTCATCTTGAGCTTTTCCTTATGTAAAGAGTAGTGCAAAAGTGATATGGAAGGACATAGTACAGTTGTGTAAAATCTTACCGTAACAGTAGATGTCCTGTTGTAGTATTAGCTCCCTCCCTACTCTTCCCCCCCCCCCTTTTGCTCTCCTGTATTTCTTCTGCTTTCCTGGTCTGGAATTTTTTTCTTTTTTCTCCTTCTGAATGCTAATGTTCCTGGGGATAATTTTCCTCCCGGGGCTTTTCATTTCTGAGGTGTATACATCTGTATGTTACCTTATGCCCTACACCTTGTGGGGGAGCATGTGTGTGATGTACATAGTCTATAAATTCCTAAGGCTTTGTTATACTTGGCCATATGTTGGGCAACTCTTGGCAGAGGATCCCTTATGTAAAGAATACTTTAATGGTGAAGAGAAGGGCATCTACTGTTATGGTAAGATTTTACATAACTGTATGTACTTCCCACCTGAGAGGACCTTTCTGAAATGCAGTACGAGTACTCATGTATATGGTCTTCCATATCATTTTTGCAGTATTCATCACCTAAGGGACCGCCTGCCAAGTATAGCCCAATGTCTATCCAGTATTCCAAAGCCTTTACATCCTCCCAGTGTTGTACAGCAGACATATGCTTCCTTCCCAGGTGTATGGCATAAAGGTGACTCATACATGGTGATACTCCGAACCAGTTATGCATTTGTCTGAATGGTCTTAGCTGAGCTAGTTTCTGCCTAGCATTTTAGAGATTAGTGCCCCATTGGAGTTCCCTCTTTTAACTTCTTTGCTTGCGAACTTGTGGTTCATGTCATCCAGAAAGGGAAAATGTCAGTGTGAGAGGCAGATTCACTATAAAGGCCATCACGAGAAGCATTTCTTCTGCCTTTATGGCTCGCACCATTATACCCAGTGTGTTGTTTATCAGGCTTTCATTCCCAAAACACTTCACAACTATCTGTCCTCTCTATCTATGTATCTTGAGAACCAGTATCTCAAACATTTGACCGAGGATGCCACAGCTGAATCTGCTTGCCCTGAGGCACAGCTATCTTTTAAAAAGAACAAGAAGTATCGGTGTGACCCTGATGCTGTCCATCTTCCAGTGTACATCTCTCTGAAGGTGAGATAAGACACCAGAGACCATCCAGTGTGGACTCCAGTTTCCTCTGCCGTAACGCTAGCAGAGACTGGCATGGAACCAGCTTCTTGTACGTCCTCCTGAGAAAATGCAGAAATCCATAGTGGATGTTGAGGAGGAACCACTGCTGATTATTTCTGAGGTGCCTAGGGGGATTCCTCTGATTTTGGTGAGGGAAGAAATACTGGGTAAAGTTTTTGAAATAAGGCATAGCCCAGAGTCTCCCAGGTTGGTCAAAGTGGACATCCAGCTGAAAAAAAGACAGAAAATTAATCATGTTCTTTCTGTTGCAGATGATCCTCAGAAGGGATGGCAGGAGTTTACTTGGGTCTTATTCAATGCCCTGATGGCTTTAAGACCTCCTGGGGGGGGGGGTTCTGTTCCTGCTTTTCCATGGTCCTGAACTTCAGTTAAAAGGCCTAGGGAGTCTTGATTCTTCAGATGAGGAGGTTGGTTCAGGGAATGAATTATTGGCCTACTCCTGTCACAAATAACCTCTTTTGTAAAAAGAAATGGCAGTCATGGAGAACAAAGGTTCCAAAACTCAAATCCAATCCTTTAAAAGCAGAAAACAGTGTAAAATCCCAAAATTCCACAATAAAATAAGCGCTTAAGTAAAGAACTTCATCAGATAAAGAACTCTTAAATATCCCACCCTTTTATACTAAAAGTTAACAAGCCCTCTTCTTTAAACTGTGGATCTGAGAATCTGTGATTCCTTGAGTCCTGACCCTCCCTTTGAGGAGTTGTCCTTTGGGGACACAGTAGTTTGGACTATTTTAAGTGGGACTGCTCACAAGTCTCTGATATTCACAAGAGGTATTATGAGCTGAGGCAGATGTAATCTTCTAAACCTTCTGTTGCCCATCCTGTGTTTGATGCCTTGTTGGATATATTTTCAGCTGGTTTTTTGGCTTTTGGCTTCTGACTCCCAATCTCCAGCCCATAAGAAGCCTGACCATTTTTGTAAGGTGCCTGAGGCCTTTAAGTTCCTCTACAGGTATCTTCCTTCAGACCCTGCTGTAGTCTGTTCTTTCTGCTGACAAGCCATCCAAGCATTTGCCCCCCTTCCAACCTCATTCCTTCTGATAAAGGATAAAGGCAGTAGGACAATGGAGAGCTTGGGGAAAAAGTGTACACTTTTGCCACTGTGGTCTTCAGGGTCATTAATGATCAAACCCGTACGACCAGGTATGTTTTGGCCCTTTTGTCACAGCTTGGGGTGTTTTGACCTGACTCTGAAGGAAAGAGTGCTGCCCACTCTTTAAGTTCACCTTCTCACCTGGCCCATCACTCAGATCATGCATCCTCTAGAGCTGCTGCTTGTGGTTCAGTCATGAGGAGATAATCTTGGCTTTTCTTCCAGGCCTTACCTGATGACATTAAGGCCAAGCTCCTGTATGCGTCATTGGACAGTTCAGAATCTTTGTTACAGCAGTTCCTAACTTGTTTAAAACTCTACAAGACAAGGTAAAGTAATGCAGGATCTTAAGCAAATCTTTGTTTCTCCCATACCCAAATTTCAGAGAAATTATCTTTCTAAGTCTGTCTTTGTGAGTAGACAAACCTCATCAGCCTTCCAGAGGGAAAAGAGTTTCTAAGTGTGTTTTTGCTGATAAACTCACTCAGACATATAAAACTCAAAAGCCCCGATGTCCTTCAAGAATGCAACTGCAGTCATAACATATGGGTTGTCCTGCCTCAGGCAGCCCTCGGTCGGCCGAATTCCAAAGTCTGGGTCCGGCGTCGGCTGGTGTCGCCTCCTCTCCGACGTCACAATGTCTGGAGTATAAAGGCATCGACCGACGCCATCTTCTTCAGTCTTTCTTGCCGCGCGGTGCCCGAAGCAGAAGCAGTTCGCAAGTGCCGGTCGGTCAGCTCCTGTGTTTTCAGTACCGAAGTCATCTAAAAGCTAAGTACCTCGTTGGGGAACTTTTTTTTTTTTTCCTGCCTCAGCCGATGTCAGAACAAATTGAGAAAGTTAATAATTGTTTGTCTTGTGGCAAACAAATACCTCATAAGGACTTCCATTCTTACTGCCTTCCTTGCCTGGGCCCAGACCACAACGTCTCGGCCTGTGCTGCCTGTGCTTGCTTTAATAAGCGCACTCTCAGGCGCCGGGCAGAATTCGCTGAAGACTTTTTCGGTGAATCTTTCACGTATATCATGCCATCGGATCAACCGACTACTCAATCTGCCAAAAAACAAAAGGACTGGGACCGACTTACTCGTCCCGCGTCCACCACCGATGCAACTCCTAAACCCTCCGCTAGTGCTTCGGTCCCTTCGGAAGCGGTAATTCAACCGCTCCAGGCCGACGACACAGCGTTAACACGACCTTCCGTCTCGGAGATTTCTCTGGTGCTGGTTGTTGATTTTCCTCCGGAAACCGAAGTTCTGGATCTACCCGACACCATTTCTGTAGACAAGGTTACTCCTGCACGTGGGGCTGCTAGGCCTCCTGTATCCATGTCCATCAAGGCCTTTGCACGTGCTAAGGCCGCCAGCCAGGCCAAAGCCCATCCTAAACCTGCTGCTCAGGCCCCTTCTTCTGATAAACAGATCATGTCTCTTGCTGCAGGTCTTATTTCTCTTATCAGGGGGTCTCAACCTCATCCAGACAGAGGTTCTCAGCCACCTGCAGAGAAAAGGCCCAGAACTGAGCAGGCTGACAACCTCTCTTCAGATGAAGCCTCTGGGGATTCTGAGCATTCTGATACCCAAGAAGAATCCTTCCAGGCCTACGAGGACTCTGATGCTGAGGAATCAATTCCCTCTGCCTCCCCTCCAGAGGATTTCTCATTTGGTGAAGTCCTGCACTCTATGAGGGAACATTTTAAATGGCAGGGTCAGGAATTCTCTGATTCCAGGAAACGGCTGCGTACCTTCCTTAAGCTTCCCCAGCACAGACCTTTAGTTATTCCTCCAGTTATGGATGTTTTGGATGATGTTTTCCCTGACTCCAGTGCTAACCCTGATTCTCTTCCCCCTGCTCCTGTCAAGCCAGACAGATATTATAGGGTCCCTGACATTCACAAGCATCTCTTTAAGGCCCACTCTGTGGATCTAGAAACTATTTCACAGGGCCCCAAGGGAGTGGCTACTTCCACTGCCAAAAATGCACTGCCAGCGGACAGGGAAGCTAGGTCCCTGGAGAGATGGGGTAAAAAAGTTTATACCTCAACCACCCTAGCCATGAGGTCACTTAACTGCCTTTTTCACATGTTTAAGTACCAGGATTTTTTACTGGATGATTTACAGAAAAGATTAGCCTCTCCTGAGCCTATTGATAGAAAGGCATTGCAGGAACATATACATAACACTCAGCAGGTTAACAACCATTTTCTTCAGTGTGGTTATGATGCATTGGAAGCTTCATGTAGGGCAGCTATGACTGGGGCTGTGATACGTAGACATGCTTGGTTAAAAGATCAGTCTTTGCCTGACCATGTTAAAGTAAAGTTACTTGATGCACCTCTGGAAAAACAGAAGCTTTTTGGTGCTAATGCACAAGATGTGTTGAAATCCATTGAGGAAAAGGCTAAGTTAGTACAGACAGTCAAGGATTTCCTTCAGGTTCAGCCACCCAGATTCAGCAGAAACTGGCCTTCAAAGAATTGGTCCTTCCCAGGCTCTGACAAGTTTCAAAGGGGAAAAAGCAGGCGTGCCCGAGGTAGAGGGCAATACCGAGGATCCTACAGGGGCCGCCAATGGCAACCTACAAATCAAAGAAGTGGCGCAGACAGCCCAGCTGCACCACAAGGACAATCACAATGACTTGACTTTCATACTTGCCTACAAAGGCTCAAAGAGAAGCACCTTTGGGCGGAAAATTATCCTTATTCTCAAAAAACTGGCATATCTTAACCAAGGACAACTGGATTCTGGATTTAATAGACAAGGGTTACAGATTCCACTTCCATACTTTACCAATAAGACAAGGCATGCCAAACCTGCCACATCATCAAAGGGCAGAGGCACTCACTCAAGTTTCAAAGCTGTTAAGTATAAAAGCAATAGAAAGGGTTCCTCCTCAGGAACAAGGCCAGGGATTGTATTCAAGACTGTTCCTTGTTCCAAGAAAAGAAAACAAATGGAGACCTATACTGGACTTGTCAACTCTAAATACTTTCCTTATTGTGCCAAAGTTCAAAATGCTGACGCTGCAGCAACTCCTTCCCATGCTGGGCAAGGGGTCTTGGCTGGTCACTCTGGACCTCAAGGAGGCATACCTGCATGTCCCAATCAGACAAAGCTGCAGAAGATACCTCAGATTTCTTGCAGGAACAGAGCATGATCAATTCTCAGCATTGCCGTTTAGCTTATCTACTGCGCCCAGAGTGTTCACGAAATGCCTGGCATCAGTAGTGGCACACTGCAGACTCCAGGGGATTCAAATATACCCCTACCTGGATGACTGCCTCATACAAGCAGACAACAAACAAACCTTAAAAGCAAACTTGGACTATGTCATTCAACTACTGCAGGCCTTGGGATACACAGTCAACATTCAGAAGTCAAGACTACTGCCATCCCAACAGATTATTTTCCTAGGAGCCAAACTGGACACAGAAACTCAAATGGCCTACCTCACAGAGGAAAAACAACAGCAGTTACCAGAGTACTTCAAAGGCCTAGCAAAACTCTCCCAGCTGACTGCAAGGAAAATCCTGCAGGCCCTGGGGTTCATGGCATCTTGCATTCTTCTGATACCTTTGGCAAGACTTCATATGAGAAAGCTGCAATGGTATTTAAAAAGCTTATGGTCCCAACACAGCCAAAGCCTAGAGGACGTAATCCCACTTATTCCATGTCTGCAAAAGGAATTTTTGTGGTGGGCTCAAGCAAGTCAGTTAAACAAAGGTATGTCTTTCAACAGACCTCAAGCAGGTCAAATGATTACAACAGACGCCTCAGATCATGGATGGGGGGCGCACATGGAGGGCAGATGCATTCAAGGTCTATGCACACCAAAGGAAAGACATCTGCACATAAACCAAAAAGAGATGTTGGCAGTGATACATGCAATCGAGACTTTCGAAAAAACACTACAACAAGGACATTTGCTAATAAGGACAGACAACACCACTGTTATGTGGTATATAAACAAGCACGGAGGCACTCATTCTTATCCCCTCTGCAGACTAACAATGCTTCTCTGGGAAAAATCCCTGAGTCTGAAGATACATTTGCAATCCCAGTTTTGTGCCAGGCAAGGACAATGTACTGGCGGACAACCTGAGCAGAAATTTCTTGGATCCACACGAATGGATGCTGCATCCTCACATTTTCTCACAACTAACAAAGACATGGGGAAGACCGGACGTAGATCTCTTTGTTTCCCACTTAAATCATCACCTGGAAAAGTTCTGCACAAGGACCCACCATCCTCTAGCCTGGAAAACGGATGCTCTCTCCTTCAGCTGGAATTCCCTGAAAATTTATGCATTCCCTCCTCTACCTCTGCTGACCAAGGTGATACTGAAGATCAAAGCAGAGCAACCAACAGGCATTTTGATAGCTCCAGACTGGCCAAGGCAACACTGGTACCCACTGCTGTTGAGCATAACTCGGACCAGACTGTGGCCTCTGACCCTATGGCCCCTGCTTCTAACACGACACAATTAAAGGACTGTCCATCAAAACCTGAAAACATTGCATCTGACAGCCTGGAGGTTACCATGACTCCCCTAGCTAACTCTCTTTCCAAAACAGTTCAAGAGATCTTACTGGAAGCACGCAGACCTTCCACCAGAAAAACCTATTCAGCCAAGTGAAAGAGATTCAGCATCTGGAATGCCAACAGGGGTCAGGACACATCAGTACTGAGTATACCTCAGATATTAGAATACTTGGCAGAAATGTTTCATACTGGACTCTTATACTCTTCTATAAAGATTCACGCCTCAGCAATCTCAGCAAAATACAATTGTGACCCACCACTGTTTTCACATCCTTTGCTAAGACAGTTCCTAAGAGGGATAAAGAATATTAAACCTCCCAGAAAACAGCCAGTACCTGCATGGGACCTCAATTTCGTTTTGGAAAAATTAACTCTTCCTCCTTTTGAGCCAGCAGAAACTTCAGAAATGCAATTTCTATCATGTTAAACGGTCTTTCTATTGGCAGTCACATCTGCAAGAAGAGTCTCGGAGATACAGGCACTCATGGCAGTGCCTCCCTTCCTCATTTTTCATCAGGACAGAGTTTCTCTAAGAACTAATCCTTCATTCATGCCAAAAGTTATTTCCAGGGTGTCTCTAAATCAAGCTATTCACCTGCCTACTTTCTTCCCCAATCCTCAAAGTAGGGGGGAAAAACTGCTGCATACTTTGGACATACACAGGCAACTACGCTACTACTTGGACAGAACTAAGGCCACCAGAACGTCTGACCAAACTGTTTGTAGCCTATGCTGCTGGAGTACAAGGAAAAGCAATCTCCAAACAAACAATCTCAAAATGGATTGGACACTGCATCAGATTCTGCTACTCTTTCCATGGAAAAGGTGTGCCAGCCAATATTAGGCCACATTCCACCAGAGCTATAGCCACATCCACAGCTTTCTTAAGAGGAGTGGCAACAAAGGACATTTTAGAGGCTGCTACATGGAGCTCCGTGCATACATTTACCAAGCACTACAACCTGCCCTTATACTCCAGATCCCAAGCAGGCTTTGCTTCGGCAGTCCTGCAGGGCATTTTAGCTACACCATCCCTCTCTTAGTTCCATCCACCCCCAGCTTGGCTATGGTATTCAACCCATATGTTATGACTGCAGTTGCATTCTTGAAGGACATAGTACAGTTTTGTACCTACCATAAATGTAGATGTCTGATAGATATGCAACTGCAGTCGGATTTTCCCACCCTCCTACCCCTCTGCAACTTTCTTTATGGGTCCCTACCCCTATTCCTATTAGCTGGGGGTATCTCCTATGGTGTATCTGTTTATTACTGTTGTGCATGTCTGGAATTGTTTATCCATTCACCAAATTTAGCCTTCCTAGGAGGGCACCTGGCATCTGGGGCAAGAAACACTGAAGAAGATGGCGTCGGCCGATGCCTTAATACTCCAGCCATTGTGACGTCGGAGAGGAGGCGACACCAGCCGACGCCGGACCCAGACTTTGGAATTCGGCCAACTGAGGGCTGCCTGAGGCAGGACAAACCCATATGTTATGACTGCAGTTGCATATCTATCGGACATCTACATTTATGGTAGGTACAAAACTGTACTTTCTCAGAACAGATCTGCCTCCATCTGACATATTTTCTTACCTTCCCCTCGGCCAGGTAACCCTGTCTCTCAGATTTTCCCTGTCTGGCAACTGATAACTTCAGACTATTGGGTTCTGTCCATTATCCATCACAGTTATTTCATGGTAAGGAAATTCCCTACTCTTCTCCTCAGATGTTATTCGTGTTTCACTGCTGCAGTCATCACATTTGGGTTATCTGCCTGCAGGTAGCCCTCAGCTGGCCTGAATACCAGAGTCTTGGATTCCTGTGTCGGATGCTGTCTCTTCTTCCATGACGTCAGGTCATCAGGGGTATAAAACATGCAGCCTACGCCATTACATCAGTCTTTCTTGCCATGTGGTGCCCAAAACAGAAGCAGTTCACAAGTGCCGGTCGGCCGACTCCTGAAATTTTCATTTTCGAGTTACAGAACCAAAGTCTTCAAAAAAAAAAAAAGAGAGAGAAGTACGCCGTTGGGGATCTTTTTTCTTGCTCCAACCGATGCCAGTAAAAGTTAACAATTGTCTTACCTGTGGAAAGCAAATACCTCATAAAGATTTTCATTCGTACTGCATTCCTTGCTTAAGCCCAGACCACGACGTCCCTTGCTGTTGGTTTTGCGCCTTGTTCAACTCCCAAACTATTCGTCGTCAGGCTATATTTGCAGTATATTATTTTGGAACTCTGTATCAGTACTCCAAAATGGTTTCGATAAGCCATCAGACTACCGATCTCCCGAAAAAACGTAAAGATAACAACAGAGACAGACTGCATATGTCCAAAACTGAGAAGAAGAGTGTCTGAATTACAGGCCCTCATGGCAGTGGAACCCTTCATTATCTTCCATGCAGACAGGGTTTCCCTCAGGACCAATCCTTCCTTTATGCCCCGCTCTGGCTGCTGTGCATCCTCGGCTGTGAGTGTGTTTCCTATCTTTCTTGCTCTGAATCTTTCCCCTGTGTCTCTGCCTGGGTGAATAACTGGACCTAACCAAGCTGAACTCCCCATTGCCAAAGCAATACTCCCTGCTGCATCAACTACCTTTTTGAGGAAAAGTGTACCTTGTGACCTTAAAAAGAACTGAAGAAACTTTCTTGCTCTGAATCTTTCCCCTGTGTCTCTGCCTGGGTGAATAACTGGACCTAACCAAGCTGAACTCCCCATTGCCAAAGCAATACTCCCTGCTGCTTCAACTCCCTTTTTGAGGAAAAGTGTACCTAGTGACCTTAAAAAGAACTGAAGAAACTTTCTTGCTCTGAATCTTTCCCCTGTGTCTCTGCCTGGGTGAATAACTGGACCTAACCAAGCTGAACTCCCCATTGCCAAAGCAATACTCCTGCTGCTTCAACTCCATTTTTGAGGAAAAGTGTACCTAGTGACCTTAAAAAGAACTGAAGAAACTTTCTTGCTCTGAATCTTTCCCCTGTGTCTCTGCCTGGGTGAATAACTGGACCTAACCAAGCTGAACTCCCCATTGCCAAAGCAATACTCCCTGCTGCTTCAACTCCCTTTTTGAGGAAAAGTGTACCTAGTGACCTTAAAAGAACTGAAGAAACTTTCTTGCTCTGAATCTTTCCCCTGTGTCTCTGCCTGGGTGAATAACTGGACCTAACCAAGCTGAACTCCCCATTGCCAAAGCAATACTCCCTGCTGTTTCAACTCCCTTTTTGAGGAAAAGTGTACCTAGTGACCTTAAAAAGAACTGAAGAAACTTTCTTGCTCTGAATCTTTCCCCTGTGTCTCTGCCTGGGTGAATAACTGGACCTAACCAAGCTGAACTCCCCATTGCCAAAGCAATACTCCCTGCTGCTTCAACTCCCTTTTTGAGGAAAAGTGTACCTAGTGACCTTAAAAGAACTGAAGAAACTTTCTTGCTCTGAATCTTTCCCTGTGTCTCTGCCTGGGTGAATAACTGGACCTAACCAAGCTGAACTCCCCATTGCCAAAGCAATACTCCCTGCTGCTTCAACTCCTTTTGAGGAAAAGTGTACCTAGTGACCTTAAAAAGAACTGAAGAAACTTTCTTGCTCTGAATCTTTCCCCTGTGTCTCTGCCTGGGTGAATAACTGGACCTAACCAAGCTGAACTCCCCATTGCCAAAGCAATACTCCCTGCTGCTTCAACTCCATTTTTGAGGAAAAGTGTACCTAGTGACCTTAAAAGAACTGAAGAAACTTTCTTGCTCTGAATCTTTCCCTGTGTCTCTGCCTGGGTGAATAACTGGACCTAACCAAGCTGAACTCCCCATTGCCAAAGCAATACTCCCTGCTGCTTCAACTCCCTTTTTGAGGAAAAGTGTACCTAGTGACCTTAAAAAGAACTGAAGAAACTTTCTTGCTCTGAATCTTTCCCCTGTGTCTCTGCCTGGGTGAATAACTGGACCTAACCAAGCTGAACTCCCCATTGCCAAAGCAATACTCCCTGCTGCTTCAACTCCCTTTTGAGGAAAAGTGTACCTAGTGACCTTAAAAAGAACTGAAGAAACTTTCTTGCTCTGAATCTTTACCCTGTGTCTCTGCCTGGGTGAATAACTGGACCTAACCAAGCTGAACTCCCCATTGCCAAAGCAATACTCCCTGCTGCTTCAACTCCCTTTTTGAGGAAAAGTGTACCTAGTGACCTTAAAAAGAACTGAAGAAACTTTCTTGCTCTGAATCTTTCCCCTGTGTCTCTGCCTGGGTGAATAACTGGACCTAACCAAGCTGAACTCCCCATTGCCAAAGCAATATTCCCTGCTGCTTCAACTCCATTTTTGAGGAAAAGTGTACCTAGTGACCTTAAAAAGAACTGAAGAAACTTTCTTGCTCTGAATCTTTCCCCTGTGTCTCTGCCTGGGTGAATAACTGGACCTAACCAAGCTGAACTCCCCATTGCCAAAGCAATACTCCCTGCTGCTTCAACTCCCTTTTTGAGGAAAAGTGTACCTAGTGACCTTAAAAGAACTGAAGAAAGTATGTACTTCTGCTAAATCAGACTTCTGTACTCTTACTCTGCTAGCTGTAGTAATACATTCCCTGTCAGGAGTGCCAGCAGCCTAACCCCTCCTTTGTTTTCTGTCCTCCACACCTCCCTCAGCTCTTTGTTCTGTTGCTCCCCTCTTCCCCTGTCTTATCAGCCCTAGCATGCCCTGGTGAGCCTTTGCTTTCTGCATAGTCCACTACTGGGCACCCCCTTTCCATTGAAATAGGTCTACTATTGCACCTAAACCTCTCCAATTAATTGAACTTTAAACATACAAACTTAAAGTAGAAATATACCATAGTTTAATACTCTTCTCCCTTCTGCTCCACAGCTTGCACATCTCTGTCCCTCTCTCTTCACCTATACCTTAGCCCACTCTTCCCACCTTATCTAGGCCACCACCACTTACCCTTCTGTTACTTACACTTCACAACTACTGCTCCACTGATAGTCTCTCGCTCCTCTTCTGCTCTCTGGGCTCTACCCGCTCCGTTAAGCCCTCTTGGCTCACTCCGCTCCCCTACCCTGCCCCAATTCCCACCCCAGTACATCTACATTTATTCCTGCATAAACCACACCCACTACTACACCTATCCAATCACTACCCCACTTACAAAACTCAATCTCCTTTTTCCCACCAAAACCAACTTACAGTCAACTCCTCATTATCAACTTACATAACCAATCCCACTCCCAAACCACACCCCCTCCAACCTATTGTAACTCTCCATACACTAACTACTACCTGGATAACATCCAGCTCCTATATACACACTATTTCCTACATACCTTACTTCTCTATATTTATATTACTATACTATTAACTCTTTCACAACATGCTCTCTAAACACTCCTTCCCCTTATTTTCACTGCTACTACTCCTCACCTTATCTTCTTTCTACCATCTTTCCCAACCCACAATTCTCACCCACTTCCAAACCTTTCATATAACTAACCCTCACAGCTCTCCTTTTTCTCACTCATACTCTCTTATTTCCCCCCATTTATACCCCTCCGAAAACCTCCTCCTTATTCAGCACAAACTTATTTCCTATCATACTTATCCTATCACCATAACTACTAGTAAAGCCCTCCAATTTATAAAAGAACCCAATCTCATCTCCTGCTAACTACTCACCTAAACTATTCCATGCTATATCTGATTAGTTCCCTCATATCTGGAGACATTCATCCTAATCCAGGCCCCACCACCACAACCACCACAAATAAATCCCTATTATTCACTTCCTTAAATTCACAAAGCATAGTAAACAAAGTCCCAAACCTTCACGCTTGGCTCACACACAATAAACCTGACATCTTGACTATTTCTGAAACCTGGCTAAAACCACACATTAAAGACTCTGAAATAGCTCCTCCAAACTACTCCATCATAAGAAAAGACAGACCTCACAAAAAAGGCGGAGGAATAGCCCTTCTATATTCTTCCTCCCTAGTAGTTACTCCCTACAATAAACCTATTCCACACTTCAACAACGCCGAACTACTCCTTACCCTACTACAAATCAATAATTATAAACACATATGCATAGCTTCCCTTTATATCCCCCCAGGGGATAATATTCCCACACTCGAACTTATCCTTTCCAGGCTATCCAGTAACATTAATAATGAAACCATAATCCTAGGAGATGTTAACATTAATTGGGCCCTTATCCAGTCTCCTACAAACCCCATTAACATCAACCTTTATAATTTCTCACAACTAATCACTTCAGTAACCCACCCTGCCAAAACCTCCTCCAATGGGAGTATACTAGATTGGATTCTTGTCTCCCATCCTCACTATTACACCAACAGTGGCACTCTCCCTGACCCACTTGGTGACCACATACCCACCTTTACCCACCAGCTTCCTACTATCCTTCAACGAACCCATAACTATATTACTATCCGTGACCAAAAAAACTTCAACCCAATAACCTTCTCAAACTCATTACAAGCAATAAATTGGAATTGTTTAAAAACTCTACCTCTAAACAATGCGGTCTCACACTTCAACTCAACATTCTTAAAACTACTAGACTCCCAAGCTCCCCTACGGACAAAGAGAATTAAAACTAAATCTGCCCCATGGCTCTCCAAATGTACTCTTGCTACCATGAGACAGAGAGACAAAGTCTGGGCACGCTACCAAAACGTAAGATAGCACCACTCCATAACGAATATAAAATGCTCAAATAAAGTAAAAACTCATTACTCTTGATCGTCAAAACTACTTCCACACACTCCAAAACAACAATAAAACAACCCTCAAAATTCTGGAAAGGGATCTCTACTCTCCTCCACCGTAGTAAACCAGATACTCCTACCCCTGACCCAAATGCTCCTGAACTTGATTTAGCCACCCAATTTAACTCTTTCTTTATTGACTCTATCTCCAAACTGACCTCCTCATTCTCTAACACCTCCCTGCTATCCAATACCCCCACCCACCCCTCTCTCACTACTTCTTCACCCTATTCCGCACCCACTAACTCATCTACCCCTCCTCCACACAAACTCTATCCTCATCTTCACCACAACATAACTTCCCCTCCTGACTGCAACCTCTTCTCATTAAATCCCATACCTACATCTACTATAAAGAAACTCCTTCAGAAACTGAAACCATGTACCAATGCTCCTGATAATATCCCTTCTTACTTTCTCAGTATAGCAGCTGATACTCTTGCCTACCCCATTAGCATCTTAATAAACCGCTCACTACAAGAAGGTACAGTTCCCCAAATCTGGAAACAAGCCTTTATTATACCTCTACACAAAGGTGGTAACAATAATAACATTACTAATTTCCGTCCCATAGCCATCCTGTCCCCCATTTCTAAAATCCTAGAAAAATGTGTCCAACTTCAACTCCTTCCTCACCTCCTAGACAACCATCTTATAACTCCCACACAGCACGGTTTCAGACCCAATCATAGCACTATGACTGCCCTCCTCTCCTTCCTTGAAATTGTAAACAAAGCCCGTGACTCTGGACAAATTGTTTCCACCTTACTTCTTGACCTCTCCAAAGCCTTCGATACTATCTCACACAGCCTACTCTTAACTAAACTCTCCAAACTTTACCTATCCTCCTCCTCTTTGAACTGGTTCTCTAGTTACCTATCTAACAGAAATCAAGCTGTAAAATGGAAAAAAGCCACCTCCTCTTTCCTTAGTACCCCTACAGGAGTCCCACAAGGCTCCATACTGGGTCCTCTTCTCTTCAATATTTTTATTAACGACTTCCACAAATCAATCCCACTCTCCAGCATCATCCAATACGCAGATGATTCTACTATCATCTGTTCTGCCCCTTCAATCACTACACTACAAAAACTCACTCAAGATGCCTTCTCTTCCACAGAGCAATGGATGCTAAGTAATCATCTAGCTCTCAATGCTACCAAGACCAAACTAATGTTATTTACTCCTTCTAAAACCACCCCTCCCAACATGAATACATTCTTAGTTACTAGCCAAAACAACTCACCTCTTGAAATAGTGTCAGAGACCAAACTACTTGGGGTCCAAATAGACAACCAACTTAAATTTAACTCCCATCTGCAAACAAACATCAAAAAAACTCATCAAAAACTTGGCATGCTCTATAGACAGAATGCCTACCTCACAGCTGCTACTAAAATTACCCTCTCTACTTCCTTCCTTATCCCCTCCCTACTCTATGGCGCCCCACTACTAACTAATCTCCAGTCCCTTATTAAAAAACAGCTTAGCTCCTGCTATAACAAAATAGCAAAATTCGCCACCAGCCATAAGTCCTCCACTCACCACTGTTTATCCCTCCAACAACTAAAATGGCTAGAACTTCCCAATCAACTAACTTATACTCAACTAACTCTAGCCCATAAGCTTATTCTAAACCCCTCCCTCTGTCCCTCCCTTTCCTCTGTCTTTAAAATGCACCTACCTAACAGAGTTCTAAGGTCAAATAATCAAAATCTACTAGAAGTGCACAAACCTACTCATCCCCCAGGCAAAAACCTTCTTTCCTTCAGCCTTGCTCGTCTCTGGAACTCCCTACCTCCACTCATCCGCACCACCTCGAACCACTCTACCTTCAAAAAGTCTCTTTTCTTACATCTAGCATCACAGTGGGAATGCTCTTGCTCCCACCCTACATAACTAACATTACCTAATATCATTCTGTACAATATCTTACTTTAATAAGTTTACTTTGTTCTCTAATCTGTATTAATGTTTACATTTGTTCCACTAACTAGTATGTCTCTTCTCAAAGTATTTACTGTTATTACTGATATTCCATAATCGATAAGTTTTACTCTTAGTCTGCCTTCATACTATTAATAACTGTCTGTACCTACATTGTCACTGTCAAATGTTGAATGTATATTTTGTTTTTGGAGCTTTTCTCCCCAGGACTCCATTGAAAACGGGTTCTTACGGCCCAATGGACTATCCTGGTAAACCAACTGCAATAAATAAATAAATAAATAAATAAATGCCCAAGTTGCTGTCTAGTGTGGCCCTAAATCAGTCCATTCATTTGCCTACTTTTTTCCCTAATCCACAAAACAAAGGAGAATGAATACTGCTTTCTCTGGACGCACACAGACAACTTAGTTTTTGTTTGGACAGGACTAAGCCTCTCAGAAAATCTGAACAGCTGCTAGTTGGTTGTGCTGCAGGGGCAGAGGGGAAGGTCATTTCAAAGCAAACCATTTCTAAATGGATAACCCATTGCATTCATTTCTGCTACAAGCACCATGGAAAACCTACCCCACAGGGGATAAGATCACATTCCAGCAGGGCTGCAACTACCTCTGCAGCCTTTCTCAGAGGAGTCCCTACCAGGGACATCCTAGAAGCTGCTACCTGGAGCTCTGTACATATCTTCACCAAGCATTACCACATGCCTATTTTTTCTAAATCCAGTGCTGGTTTTGCCACTGCAGTCTTGCAGGGCTTAATAGCTGGCCCTAATGCTCTCTAACTTCCTCCTCCCTTCCTTAGATTTGGTAATCAACCCAAATGTGATGACTGCAACAGTGAAACATGAAGATCATAGTACAGTTGTGTACACTTACCATCAGTGTAGATGTTCGAGTGTATTCACTGTTGCAGTCCTGGTTACCCTCCCTCCAGCCCCCTGACTTCTCTTGGCTCTACCTTTCCTTCTTGTTTGGTGTATTTAAGTTTTTTGGTATATTTGCTTTTTGATGGAGGTGTACCATAACATATAATTGCTTCCCATTGTGGGGCACCTGACATCTGGGGCATGAAAAACTGATGCAATGGCGTCGGCTGCATGTTTTATGCCCCTGACGTCATGGAAGAAGAGGCAGCATCTGACACAGGAATCCAAGACTCTGGTATTCAGGCCGGCTGAGGGCTACCTACAGGCAGATAAACCAAATGTGATGACTGCAACAGTGAATACACTTGAACATCTACATTTATGGTAAGTGTACACAACTGTACTTTCTTCAACCTCCTCCAGACAAACTTCCTAATTTTTCTCGAGTTCTGCAGGATTTACTGGATTCAGGGCACCATTCTTACCCATTCCACTACTCAAAAGAGGGACAGTGTTTTACTCCGGAATGTTTCTGGTTGCCAGAAAAGAGGGATCCTGGAGACCATTCCTAGGTTTTTCCTTTCTAAAGATTCTCTCCAAACTCTGTTTCTCACCTTCTTCTTTCCACAGTCTTTTCTAGTGTCACTAGATTTAAAGGACGCCTATCTTCATATTCCTAGTCACCCTCTATTCAGGAAGTTTTTATATTTCTCTGTTTCTTCCTGTCATTTTCCGTTCTCTGCTTTGCCCTTTCTACAGCCCCAAGAGTATTCACCAAATGTCTTGCCCCGTGATAGCCTTTTGCAGGCTTCAGGGCATCCAGATATGTCCTTATCTGGATGACCTGCTTCTTCAGGCTCCCTCCTATTCCAGGCTTTTGCTGGAATTGAACTTCATCATTCTCCTTCTGTGCAGTCTGGGATTCACAGTGAACCTCGAAGCTCAGTATGACTTCCTGTTGAGACCACATTTTTCTGGGTTGCAGAACTCAAACCATTGCAATGTTGGCCTCTCTTCTTTTTTCCAAGGTTCTGATAACCTGCTTCATATCTCTGCTTCTCCTTTCTTTAATTTCTGCAAGGGGATTTCCCAGAATATCGGGGTTCATGGCATCTGCTATTCCCATGCTTCCCTTTGCCAAGCTTCACATGAGGAAATTTAAGTGGTACATAAAGACACTTTAACTCCAGCATTGCCACAGTCTGGAGTATCCAGTCACCATCCCTCCTTATCTCAGACTGGAGTTGCACTGGTAGATTCAGATCTCCCGCAATCCAGGACTACCCTTTCATTCCCCTACTCAGGAGCTGTTCACAGACTTTTCCGATCTGGAGTGGGACCCTCTTCCAGCAACTCGAAGGTACAGGGTATTTGGTCCCTTCACCAGAGTTCAGGCCATTTCAATATAAAAGGAATGAGGACACTTATTTGTGCTGTTCAAGCCTTCCATTCTTTTGTTTCCAGGCCCTTTAAAGGTCTTTACAGACAACACCACAGTCATGTGGCACATCTGCAAACAGGGGTAAAAGATCTTGGCTTATTTTTAGACTAGCCCTCCGGGCCTGGGATTTGATTGTCCACCATCGGGTAAGCCTTCAGATGGTCTACAGCCCTTCAGAGCGCAACTTACTGGCAGACTCTCTGAGCAGATTCAGGACACAGCCTCATGAATGGATGCTTCACAGAGAGGTGTTTCTGGACATAGTACAGCAGTAGGGTATTCCTCAAGTGGATATTTTTCTTCCCCTCTGAATAGGCACCTTCCTCACTTCTGTTCCAGAGTCTCAAGTCCTCTGACTTGGAAGGTGAATGCCATCTCCTTTTCTTGGAAGGGGATGTTTCTCTGCTCACCCTCATATTCCTCTTCTTCCCAGGGTCCTACACAAGACCAGGAAAGACTCTCAAAGAATGTTGCTGGTGATTCCCTTGTGGCCCAGACAGTATTGGTTCCCTCTTCTCTCTCATCTGGGTGGGTGCAGTCATCACAAGGTACCTCACTGGATGGATCTTCTTACACAAGATAAGGGGTCTCTCATTTACCGTACTTGTCCATTCTGGATTTGACACTTTGGGTGATGGAATTTTAATCCCATTCAGGCACCCCTTTTTTGAAGATGTGCTTTGGATACTGCAGAAGGCCAGGAAACCCTCTACCAGAAAATCCTATATGGCTTAAATGGAAAGATTGTATGTTTGGTGTCTCAAGCATCACCAGGATCCCCTCTCAGAGGGGGTCCCCTTTGGTCCTTTTTTACTTGTGTGAACTGTTCCATGCTGGCTTGGCATATTTTTCTGTTAAAACTCGTCAGCAATCTCTGTTAGTTTGCCTTTGAACTCACCATTGGTCTCTTGTTTTGAGGTCAAAGAATTCCTTAAAGGTGTCCTTTATTTCTGGCTCCCAAGAAAACCTATTCCTCCCTCTTGGGATCATCCATAATTTTCCTTGAAAACTGACTCAGGCTCCTTTTGAGGCTGCTTATTCTTCCTCTTTACAACACTGTATCTAGAAGACTGTTGTATTGATTGACAAATTGGATGCAGGATCTTAAGCAAGTCTTTGTTTCCTTCTTACCCAAATTTCAGAGAAGGTGTCTGAATTTAAGGCTGTGATGGTATCTCCTCCTTTTTTGATCTTTAATAGGGACAGGGTGTTTCTGCATACTAATCATTCTTTTATGCCCAGTGTGCTCAATGAGTTTTCTCTTAATCAGTAGCCATTGTGTGTGTGTGTTACTTTTATGCCTGTACCTGGTTGGGAAGCATGCGACTGATATACGACACTGGGAGGGATGGTAAAGGCTTTGGTATACTGGCCAGACGTTGGGTTACCCTTAGCAGGAAATTCTTTATTTATGAATACTGAAACAGTGAAAATAAGGACATCTGCTGTTATGGTAAGATTTTTACGCAACTGTGCTTTTTTTCCCGTAAAAAAAGGTATAATGATAAACTGTATTCCCATTCCTTGGTCTATATACAACATATCTTCTAGACTTTTTTCCCCTGTTCACCAGCTATTCTTTTTTTTTTTTTGTCTATTTTCACATGCTAATGCATATTTTTCTTCCTTCATTTACCAGTATTGATACATCATCTCTCTGTTGTTACTTCAGGTCCACTTAGACAGACATTTGCTCAGAATCCATTACAGCAGAAAGAAAGCACACAAGTCAGTGTCGATGGTGTCAAGAAAGGGAAGAAAAAACAATGGGAAAACCCACTGGATTGAATCTGTACCCTTGGCTGGCTACACAGTAGCTTGGTGAAATCTAGTAGCAAAAACTTGGAAGAAGATGGGATGGAATTCACTGCCATCTTAAATGTTTATGACATCAATACACTTATCTTCATCTGGGAATATAGTGCACATAATCAGACCTCAAAGTGTCTGAATATTCCTTTTCTGTAAATAGTTTTCAAACCAGTTAATGACACAAAAAATGCAGATATAAAATCTAAATCTGGGCACTGCAGAAGTGTGGTTGGTACTAACAGTTATTCTGTGTAAGTTCAAGTGCCACAGTATGAATGATCAATGCGCATGTTTTCTGCAGCCTTAATTCACATCTTGGGTGTCTCCAAGCAAGTCTTTCCATTGTAAACAACTGTTTGATGTTTTTGATACTTCCAGAAAAGTTGCAGTTTTTCTTTTAGATGATAAACGAAACTGAGTTTATTAAGAACACGACAAAGCCAGTATCAGAAAATATTTATTTTTTTCCAGTGTCTCAAACTTACCACAGTAGTCGAGAATGTTCTAAAGAATAAAACAATTCTAAAATATTGACTGTTTTGCCTTTCTTTTTAACAAGATGACCTGCCACTAAAGATAAATGACTTTCCTCAGCATAAGTAGTGCTTTCTTAAAATGTGGAGACATTGTGTATTGAAAAGGCATTAGATAGACAATAGTGCAAATTTGTACATAAATTTAGCAGATTTCCAAGCTTCTTTGTCAGATTTGTATGTACAAGTGTGTAGGTGTACACACATATCTGTTTTTCTCTCTCTAGTGGTGGGATTCTGCTAATTGTGTGCTTCATTACCTAGTCACCGAGTAGTTTTGACTGTACGGGGTGCAGTAACTGAATACAATGAGCAACAGTCCATCTGTTCATGGCAGAATATTATAAACTGTTACAATATTAATGTTATTTTTATTATTAAAAATAGGGCAGAGCTAGCAAAACGTGAGAGATGAAGTAGCTTGCAGTCACTGACTCTTATAAATGGTATTGCCTTTTCTCCAAAACAGGCTGACCGAGTAAACATTGCATATAGTGGGCTACAAAATCCATAGTTATTGCCGCAAACTGCATTTGTTTGTGTCTGTTTTTGTTCCCTCCCACGCCCCAACAGTATTCTGACTGCATTCCAAGGACCTCTTCTTCTCCTGGGCTAAAATTTCCAGCTTGCCTTTCTGGAGCCAGGCTGCTTATGGTTGTGGGGAACCCCGAAAATTAGACTTCTGTTTTGAATCTGGACATTGAAAAGGGCAAGTTAGCCCCTGATGTAATACTATTTTTTGAATTTCACAAATATACTTTTTTCTTTGTATGCCTGAGGTCCTTCCTTGGTCACCTGACGTGCAGTTAACTGAAGCAGGCCCTGTAGTCCAACCCCAGTGATGCATACCTGATTCCACATATGCACTGAATCAGGCTACACTGATGAAACTCTGCTTGACAAGACTATAATGTGCCAGTCTTTGTACCAGGCAACACCTGTTAAGTTACCGTATGGTCCACCCCATTCTCAGGCCCTCACCCATCATGCCAACTCCAGCTAACTCCTTTAGCACCTGAGACACTTTTTGTACTTAACTTATTTGGGATGCAGTCAGGCCTTTATCTCCCTACACAGTACACCATGGTGTCACCCCTAAAATAATTTCATATGCAACAGTATAACTAGACAGTTATCCAGATATGCAGTACAGTGACAGCTGTGATAATTTACATTGCTAAAGGCCATTTAAAATGTCAGTACAACTCTGCATTATAGAAAGATTCAACTTTCGGGGACTGTGTTATCAGTCATGATGCAACAAGGGAGTTTTTGTGGGTATTCTATCCATTCAGTGATGCAAAAGCTGTTACTGTTGCAGTAGGGTCCAGCAGTATTTTATTTATTTATTTATTTATTTTACTGGTTCCATTGAAATAGTGAGTGGTCCAGCAGGGGTAAATTGGGACACTGGGCAAAGTATTTTTTCCACTGTTAACATGCCAGTAATCAGAGTTGCAAAGCTACAGCAGTAGGCTACAGAAAAACAAAGACATTTTTGTATCATAACAGAAACTGAAAAGGATTTGTTGGAGGAGGATAATATTACGGCCTGTTAATTAGGTGACCCTGATGAATATTAAGACCCATCAACATCAGCAAAATTTCACGAGGAGGAGACATTTCTAAATACGGATTAGTGTTGTATACAATATGATAGGTTTTGTGTCCTTAAGAATCTGTCTAGAATTTATAACTGTAATGTCCTGAACACAGAATGTTGATGGTGGTATTATCAGTGTATGTGGGGAATGACAATAAATTGTTTCCTTATAAATCACATCCACTGACATGTTCATTGCAGCCATTTTATATATTTCACTAGGCCTATATGTATAACTCTTCAGATTTGATATGGGGATCACTGAAATCCTACAAAGTCACTGAAAGGAAAAAGTGCTTTAAGAGGAGCAATAACAGTTACAAATTTGTGCCAGATTCTAGAATGCATACAAGGTCACTGATTATTCCATTGAGTCAAAGCACCTCTTCAGAGTGAACTGCTGCTGTAGCTAAGTAGATGTAACCAGTGGCCCTCAACAGTGAAGCGGTGCATTCCTGTGATTGGGACTGCATTTGCTAGTCAAGAAAAGATTTTTGTATGGGGTTGGCAGATTCCGGAGTGTGGATCACGAGACAGTTGCCCGCGAGCTACAACGCCGTAAGCAGAAGGCTGCAGAACTGCCAGACTGTAGAGTGGCTCAGCCAAAACGCAGGCACACTGTGTGAGCGAACGCAGCAACGAAACTCGCCACATGGAGACGATCCTTAACTAAACACACTGCTCTGTTTCCTGACAGTGGGAACAGCTACGGAAGGCAATCAGACGACGTAGTCACAAAGCCCACACAAAATACCAAAACACCTTACCCTAATCCACAGTGACAGATTTTATATCCACACACACGGCAGAATAAAAGGTACTAGGCAGCAAAACAAACCCATTACCATCGCTATGAAATGACACTCAAACAAGATGCAGCTGCAGCTGACAGGAACAGAAAGACATGTGCATAGTCACAATAGAGAACAGTATACAGGCACACAGAAACATAAGTAAACTAGTTTCACGGCCCCATACAACACAGATCACCAGATTTTCATACAATATACATATTAGCCTCGTATAGCTATGCTGTATTCCTCAGACAGTATGTGATATTCTGGCAGACAGTATATGGAAGTCAGTAATTATAACGATGTACAGACAAATGTCTGAGTTTCAGACTTCATATATATCAGAAAAGTCATAGTAATGGAAACACCGTTATACTGACAGCTGTGAAAGATTATAGGTGCAAGACTGACATCATGTCCCTAATGCTGAGTCATTGTCCCCCCAGAACTGTTGACATTGTGCAGAAGTTTTGCATTCCCGGCTCAAGAGATATGCTCAGCCAGTACATCTTTATAGCATGTATTTTGCTAGCTACTAGAACACGCTATGTCCCAAATGGTATAGGAAAGCAGCAGTACACTATGTATACGTATTGCCTTAGAGGAAAGACAGATGTAGATAGTGCTGCAGGACTACACATTAGTGACGCAAGTACTAGTGCATAATAACAATACCTGTACCACCACTTAATTATACATGACATACACAGAAGACAAACATCAGTATTCCAGCAATGGCCAAAGAGTGGCAGAGTGATATACAGCAATAGTGGCTTTTACAAACTACAGTAGAGTACCAACTATTGTGGAATGTAACGTTCACATATAGGAGATGCAGAGTACATATGCCAGAAACAGGAGTATAAACCCACCTCACATCCCATAGCAGGTTATAGTGTATTAGCATGTGTGTAATGACATGGAATTTGGCAAACTCATCCTATGGCTGTTGCAGATTGCGCACATACATATGCAGAGGCATATAGGCAGAAAAGAGTACTTTACAGGGAAACATCCCTTAGTAATGTATGTATCAGATAGTGAGATTGGGCACCACGCCCTGATTGGTCAGCATCAATAGCAGGGAGTTAAAGGGGACTTGTGCAGTAAATGCAGAATCAGTGTTGTAAGCAGGCTGGATGAACTCCTACAGGACTGGATTTAGTTGTCAATTCCACAGCTGTGTGACTTGGACATAGAGAATCTCTAGAAGGAAGGTTAGTAAGAACAAGGTGGTGTGTATACTGCTTCAAAGGGCCATTGTGGCAGACAGCTCTTATTAAGAAGGGTGCAACACAAGGTGGTGTACAGCAACATACCCATAGTCTGATTGTAGCCTATACCTAAGTAGTATCTAAGTAATGTTCCTTGCTACACTGGATGTGATGGATACTGAGAGGCTGTCTACAAGTAGTGTTGCCAGGATGGACTCTGTATACAAGTATAGCCCAGGTCAGCTTGGCAACAGATATTGGATAGTCCACAGCAAACAAGGCAAACCTTTGCTAGTAGTGGAGGGATACGTATACCATTTAGAGCATGAATTGCTCTCTAACCGGTACTGGGCATGTATTGAGCAGAGAATAAAGGCCTGCAGAGGCCGCGCTATCACTGTTCACCAGGATGAGGGGGAAGAACTGCAAAACTCACTTCCACACCAGCATGGGCCAGATACAACTAGTGCCCAAGTGGCTGTACTGCAAGCAGAACTACGGCAGAGGGCAGTAAACAGCAATGATTTGCCTAGTCTGGTAATGCAGAGTCTCCTTGGCACAGCAGATGACAATGTACAAGAGATGCCTTGCTGGGCCATCCTGCGTCGTAGCATCAGCAGGGTAAGACAGAGGGCACAGGCATGTATGTCCACACCTCCGGCAGCATTTGAAAGTGTCCTATGCAGAAAGTCAGATATGGATGGGAAAGATTCCATTGTTCTGCTAAGTACACCACAAAATCTGGCAGATTTGTGCATGTTGGACATCATACTTGGGGATGGCACCTTCCCAACATGTGCTGATGTTTGCCATCAACTGTATACTTTACATGGATCTATCGGCACCCCCACCTGAGCAAGGATTGTCCCCCTGGTGTATTGTCTAATGACATGAAAATCAGTGTGTGCATACAACAATATGTGGGAAATACTTAAGGGTATGGGTGCAGATCAGGGATGCACCTTAAATCCACGGTACATTATGACTGATTCTGTGAAGGCAGCAGTCCGTGCCAGCCTAAAGGTATTCCCTAAGAGTATTCTGAAGGATTACCTATTCCATTTGCACAGATCATTTGGCACCAAATTCAGCATCACCACCTTGTGGCCCTGTATGGTACGACACTACATTCTCAGTAGACATCCGCAAGCTCATTGCGCTGGCATTCCTACAAGTGTATGATGATGTTCCTGCATTTCTGGACATTGTTGACTACCTTATCTGACTGTTAAGCCTATAGGTTTGTTTCTGGACCATCATTGTATGCGTAGCCGACCAAGGAAATTTGCATCCCACTGTTCAGCACAACCACGGTTGACATCTTCCTACCCTTTGAAGTTCTGGAATGTGTGTGATGTCTCTGACATGGATTTCCCATGGACCAGTAATGAGGTGAAGGCATGGCATCTTCGACTAAAAGTATTACTTGGACACCCTACAGTACAGCTTTCTGACCTTTTATCTGTTCTGCAACAGGAACAGAACCTGACAGATAACCGAAGGGAGTCAATTTTTAGAGGGATGCCTGTGACAGCACGTAAGAAGGCTGTTGTAAGGGAGCGTCACCTAAAACACATCTTGCAACATGTGTGGCTACAGTAATGTGCAGGATTTCTTACGTGCTGTAGCACATTTCTACAAGTTGTGAATATATTTAAGTGTAGTACACACCAAGCTCTGCACACATCACTTTATATGTTGTGTTTATAATAAAGGCTTTGCCACAGTACACAGATTTCACAGTGCCACTTTCATGCCCCTTTGTCATTTAGTGACAACCACTTATACTACTGACAGTGACACATGGCTTCTGGGAGGGGGGTGCAGGATGTAACACTATAGGGGTTTGTGTTTGCTACCTACGGATAGGCTGCAGGAGGATCTTCTATTCCCACAGGGAATTGTCCACAGGCATTTGTCACTGCAGCTAAACTGCCATCCTGTCATGTGTCTACATCCAGCTGTCTCACAGGGAAGTATAATGCCGCATAGGTGCCTGAATCCGGGGTTGGCGGGGTGAACTTCACAAAATCCAGAATAACAGGTAGTTCAACTTTAGATGAGGTCATTATCTGATGCTCTTCCATCTAAATACGGTACAGTTATTAAATTTTTAGAAGCCCTACAGATGAATACATATACTATAGTACATGTTTTTTATTGTAATATGGTTTCCTGTAGTCCTGTACTGTTTACCTGGACCTTTCTGTATGGAGGCCTGTCTGGAATTATGCTACCTTTGAGCATTTTAAGTGCACTGTGTATTTCATGCTTATCTTGGATCTTGGGGCTGATTGGCTTTCAACAGCAAAATCATTTTGTCTTGTCAGTGTCTCAGCATATTCAGGGTGACGCTACATTGTCTTGTTTCTGGCAGATGGCACACAGTTCTACTTGACATTTCTGGGCAGTTTACTATAATGGTGCAAAAGATTTTTAATCAGTTTTATCATTTTTTTTCCAGTAGTAAAATAAGAGTAGGACTGAGACTTTTGTGCTTATTGAATTTCAGGTCCTGCATTCTGCTATAGTAATGTCCCTGAAGACCCATCATGTTAATTACTGGCCCTCGCACATATCTTCAGGAATGGAAACGTTTTTGTTGTTACTCTTTCTGTTCATGATCAGCCCACTGTCACCCAGATTTACTCCCCAACCTAGGCTAACTGCATTACAATGCAGAACTTCTACTCTGTCAGTCACTGTTTAAGGGCAGGCTTCTTTATAAGTTTGACTTATAGAGCTTTAACATTTTTTCCTGAATGTATGAACACATCACCATTTGTAGTGGGCATGTCTTTGAGAGTTGGGTTTTTTGTGGGTTTTGTTATCCTGCAAAAGCCTCAGGCACCCATTAAGAAGACTGTACATCTGTTGTATTTTTGCTTGTGCAACTGCAGCATAGTTGCTTTGGTCCAGTAAAAGTTGCCACACTTTATTTAAAACAACTCTGAGACTATTTATATTTCAAGTTTTGTTAACTTTACCAGTTCTTTCTACTGGTATTTTGAAAATGACATACAAAAATTGTGAGGTAAGTTTCTTCAGTGATGGTTAAGATCCCAGTGGTGATACTATTATTACACATGTTTTATGTCAGTGAAGATAAACTGTAATTATTCAGGCTCAGTACAGTCATCAAGTGTTTGTGAATCTCCCTCGTCTATTCTCTGTATAATAGATTACAGTAACATTTATTTACATAATCAGACTTTGCCTAGAAGCAGCACTCTTCACTGAATTACACAGTAATAAATAAACAAGAAATAAAGCATTTGTTGTGCTACATAATGTATATAGTTCAACTTAAGATTTCAGAGGAATGTCTCAAGAACTAAATGCAGCATTTCCCCATCCTGACTGCTTTTTATAGTATTTTAAGTCAGTCTGTTTAATTTAGCAAAATGCAATGATAATACTGCAATAATTATCAAGGTCCTGTAGCTTTGAGGAATGCTTAACTCCCCTCATCCCCCTCCCCTGAATCAAACACTGGCCACAGTAGCTAGTTTTGCCTTGGCTAAAGAAACAATATGTAATTCGCTCTGGAGGAAATGTTTTATCTGGATCTGGCATCGTAGTTCACAGTTTCAGGTGACTCCACAGCTGTCATGATTTCACATAAGAGCAGTCTTTGCTGGTGGACTGTTTCAGTTTGATTTGTCTTGTTTCTTTTCTTCTTCTTCTATGTCCATTTCAGTAAGAACAGCAAAACATAGAATTTGGATGTATTTGGTACAGGAACCTAGGAAGAAGAGTGAAATGAGTAATGAGTGACACTACTCAGGATTTTAGTGTGAAATCTTATAAAGGCTAAAATTACAGTAATGTCTCCAGTCTGCATCTCTGAAGTTAAGGAACATGTTTAATAACTTCAGCTTTAATTCATAAATGTATTCCATTACATGAAACACTTTGCAACGTAAGCCAGAACACTCAAGCAAGCTTAACTGCTTTATAAATACTTTTAAAAAAGAAAAATATGCAGTCAATTACAGAAGAACCTGAAACCATTATACCACATTAGTGTGTTAAACTTCAGAACAAAATGTAGTTCCATTTGAAAAGCTTGTGTTTCAGGAAGAGGCAAATGTGAACAATCTTAACAAAATATATGTATGCTATTCAGGCTACTGAAACTGCGCAAAGCATTTCTAGGATTAATAATGCAGAATCTTTGACATAGTTACACATACCCTGCCCACTTTAAGAAAAGTTTTGAATATTAGCAATTAACTGTGACTATCCTGGGCATGGCTTCAAGGCTGGTTTTATATCTGCAGTAGAATATATGTAAAAACATAAGATTGTCATGTATTCAGTTGTCATGTACTTTCTTCTGTTTGTCAACTAAGTCCCTTAAAGAAAAATGTGTTTGTACTTGTAAATGATCATAGCAGTCCAACAGTAAAACTAGTAGACACTTCAGATAGAAGCATTTATAATCAGATTTCATAAAGGTATCCTGGGGCAATGAAAGGGAAGGACAGCTTTACTGCTGAAAATATGCTGCTATAATCATTAAAAAAAAAAGGGGGGGGGGTGTAGTTTTGTTATAACGAGATTGACATATGGATAGACTGTTATAATTTCTTATGCAAGATCCATATCAAAAAATCACACTGCATTCTAATTAAAAATAAGAAAACAGGATTCAAGCTGGTATGACTTGTTTAAACCATGCTTTATTAAGTTGAAACAAGAAATAAGTGCTTTTACCCTTGAAAGTGCTTTATCAAAGTGATAGTTTTCAGATTTCCTGCTGTTTCTGCTACTGTGCAATTATCAACTGTTAGGATAAGGGTGTTTCTCCTCTTCCATCTATTGCAATAGTTCTGTATGTGTTTGTACCTTTTTGCCATAGTCATAGAATTTTCCATTTGGGTGTATGGTTGCTCTGCTGTTTTTTTGGCCTAATGGCCTTTCTTATACTGCGTTTTTTCCCCCTGCTGTACTGGGTGTGTGTGTGTGTGCATGCTCTGTTTCCATTCCTTTAATATCAGTGTAATAGATTAATAACTGTGTTTATGTACAGTGTTAGGTTTTGATGGTTCCTCATTAGTGGTGGTGTATTTGTGTGATCCAGCTAGTGGGCTGATTTTTTTTTTTTTTTTTTTTTTATTCGTTTGCTATACTGTGTTTTTTATTCTCATCATGCGAAAGAAGGTTTAGGTTCCCAAAATGCATAAGAGTGCAGACTAAGCTACCTCCCCAAGAGTCCCATAAGTTTATCTAATGCTTGAGGATAACCCATTTGGATGAAGATTGTTAGGCCTGTGCCTCTTTTGGAGCCAGGGTGTTGGCTGACAAGGTGGGCAAAACTAATTGTGAAGTGGCTTTTTTACACCCCTTCTTCAAGGAAGGAAGATTAGAATAAAGAGAAAGTCAGAGATTGAAAAGATAGAGAGAAAAGGATAAGGACAGAAAATGTTCTGCTGATTTCCAGCCTCTGCTGAGCCAGTCCAGAAGGCCCCAAGGTCCTCTGGCTTCTCAGCACCTTCTGTGAGTCTGGCTTTGTCACCTCCTACATTTTCAGCTTTTGAGGCCAGCCTTGCTGCAACAAGTAGGTGACCTCTTAAAACACGAAGTGCAGTGGTTTCTTTGCCCTGATCCCTCAGGGATGCTGTAGTCTGTGCTTGACCCCCAGATCTCCTCTACATTTACCTTCCAAAACCCTTGGCGATGAAGTTTATACAGACAGCAGTTAGTTGCAGTGTGTGACGTCTTTGCTCTGGGCCGACGTCTTTACTCTGGGCCAGTAATAAAGAAGCCTCAATCCTTACAATGACACCAGTGAGGGATGTTCATTTGGAACAGAAATCGATATACACAGTATTTTTAAATGCAGCACAATTTCCCTTAAGAGCACACAGGGAACACACTCCTGTCCTGCAGCTGAGTTTCCCTCTCTCTATTCAGGCCCCAAGTAAGACTCCCCACTAACACAGTTGTAGAGTTGAGTCCTCAGCTGAGTGTTCCAAGCCAAGTCTTCCACCACCCTCTCTGTGAGACCAGTGCTCTGTGTCCCTGCGCCAAGTAGCTGAAACACACACACACACGGGAAAGGCTGGCACAGATTTATTAGCTGTGCCCCCTCTTCCCAGACTATAAGGTAGGTATTGCCGTCAGAATACTCCAAAGCCAGCTTCCCTAAGGCTCTTACAAGGGTACCCAATTATACTGAGTAAAATTAATACTAATACAGATGGTAGTGTTTGACCAATGCAACAAGGCTTTCAGCAGCAGCCACAGTGTCCCCAAATAAATACAAGTACTCTCAAAGGTTAAAATATTCTCTAAAAGACCAGCCACATTGAAAAGTTTAAATATATTTAATAATAAAATAGCATGAAAATATATCTATTTACAATAAACTCCAGAGTTTCATTTACAGGAAATAATAATGGATTCACACAGTTGCAGGAAAAACAGTACTTAACTAATCTCACTATATTTTCCTGACTGATCTAAAGAATTACCATTCCCTGGTTGCTTACTAAAGCAAGGCAAGATGAAGTGGATGAGTGGTCTTCCATCTTTGTCAGGTTTCACAAACAAACTGTTTTCAGACTTCTGTCTCATCTAGTATCAAAACATCATTTCAGTGCTGGATCACAGAATGACATCACATACATCTGGTCATCTGACTCTGGTTCCCACACTACCCCCCTTTGTTAGAAAATGAACCAGAATTTAACATGTTTTAGCATACACACAGACAGACGTTCGCTGAGATGTGTTATAGCATCTGGACGCTATAAAACCATTTCAAAACTTCCACCCTTCCAAGGTAGCAATTTGTTTAGCCCTAAGGATAATGCAGTAGGATTCCTAGTCCTGATTTTCACAGACATTTTGTCTGTGGCTGGAATCAGAACTGTAAGATGCAATCATTATGGCATAAACCAGTAATTTAATTTCAGACTATTTCTCCAAGTTATCTGGACTGAGATTAACCTCTTTTCTTCCAGTATCCTCTGCTATAATATATTAATTTCAACAGTAACAATACAATCTAACATACAGGTGCATTTCTTTTCTGTACACTGGGACCCACTGTTGGTACATTTTAAACACAATCAGCTTTGCAAATACATTTTCATCACAAGCACCTGTAAAAATCAGTTTGATATAAAAATGACATATAATTCTTTAAAAAAAAAACTCCAGCTAGCTATGCTGGCATATGTTACACATTCACTGCCCTACTTCTCCTGGCATAGCTGGCAATACATCACATCATCACACAGTGCAACCATAATTGAAGTCCCCTTGTGGCCCAGACAAGTCTGGATGTTCTTCGTGTTTCTCTGTTGCAGTCACTACATTTGGGTAATCTGCTGGCAGGTTGCCCTCAGTAGGCCTGATTAACAAAGTCTTGGGTCCTGCGTCGGTTGCTGTCCCTTCTTCCAAGACATCGGGTCGTTAGGGGTATAAAACATGCAGCCGATGCCATTACACCAGTCCTTCTTGCCTTGCGGTGCCTGAAGCAAAAGCAGTTTGCAAGTGCCGGTCGGCCGACTCCTGAAATTTTCATTTTCGAGTTTCAGAACCGAAGTCTTCAACTAAAAGCCAAGTACCCCGTTGGGGAAACTTTTTCTTGCTCCTTACCGATGTCAGTAAAAGTTAATAATTGTATTACTTGAGGAAAGCAAATACCTCATAAGGATTTTCATTTGTACTGTATTCCATGCCTAGGCCCTGACAACGTCGTACCTTGCTGTCGGTTTTGTGCTTTATTTAATCCGCACACTATCTGTCGTCTGTACATTTTTGCTTCTAAATATTTCGGTTCTCGGTTTAATTATGCAGAAATGACGTCGGTTAGCCATCCAGACAGGCCATTGAGGTCCAAAACTGCCGACGACGCTTCTCCTAAGCCAGTCGCCAGTTCATTGGTACTCAGTGAGGCACTTTCACAGCCCCTGATACCCACTACTTCTGATTTCGCAGGCCTCTACTGAGACCCATTCGGAGTCCAGTATGCCGCGAGATACTTCACCTATGGAAGCCGCGGATGTCTCTTCCTTGGATGGATCCGGAGCCGCTGTGCAGGCACCGGCTTCTAAGGGTGTATTCAGGCCTACAGAATTGCATATTAAACCAACTCCACCTTCAATACTAAGGCCTAAATCTCGATCTCTGTCTAAAAAAAATGACGCCTAGGCCACATGTTCAGGCCCCTATGCCTAAAAAACAAATTATCAAAATGGCTGAAGATTTAATTACTCTAATCAGGGGTAGTCAATCCCCCCCTTCCAAAAGACCTAGGGCTGAACTTGACTATGAATCTTCTGAACAGGACTCTGTTTCTTCTGACTCTTCTAATGACCTGGATTTGTCTGTACCTACTTATGAGGACTCTGATACAGAGGATTCCATTCCCTCTGCTTTACTCCCTGAGGATTTTTTTTTTGGGGGAGCTTTACATACATTAAGGGAGCATTTCCACTGGGAAAGTCAGGATTTTTCTGAATCCAAAAAGAGGCTTAGGGATTTCCTTCTCCTCCCTCAACATAGGCCTTTGGCTATACCTCCTGTACTAGACATTGTTGATGATTGTTTTCGGAATCCAGTATGGCCCCTGATTCCTTGCCTCCAGCCCTAGTAAACCAGATAGATACTACAGGGTTCCTGACTCCCACAAATTCATTTTCAAAAACCCTGTTGCGGACCGTGAAACCATTTCTCAGGAGCCCAAGGGCATTAAGGCTTCTACTGCTAAAAATCCTACCCCTTCTGATAAGAGATTCCAGGGTGCTGGATAGATGAGGTAAAAAGGTTTATACTTCTGCAACCTTGGCAATCAGAGCTTTAAACTGTCAATCTCATATGCTAAAATATCAACAGCATATCATGGGACTGCTTAAACAGAAAATTATGTTGATTTCTGACTGTGTGGAAAGTAAAGATTTACAGGATTTATTACATTCAGCTGAACAAGTTGGAAAACATACTTTGCAATGTTGTTTTGATTCTTTATAGGCCTCTTGCAGGTCTGCTGTTACTGGGTCTGTGCTTAGAAGGCATGCTTGGCTTAAGGAAAAATCTCTGCCTGATCATGTTAAAGCAAAACTGTTGGATGCTCCTTTGCAGCAGGACTGTCTGTTTGGCAATAAGGCTGAAGAAGTTCTAAAAAAGATGGAAGATAAAGCTAAATCTATGCAAACTGTGAAAGATTTCTTACAGGTGCAACCTCCAAGATTTAGTAGGCACTGGCCTACTAAGAACTGGTCCTTTCCAGCTCCTTCCACAGCCTCTCAAGTCAAACCCAGGCACTCCAAAACACCAGGTTTCAGTCCCAAGGGACTTTCAGACCTAAGCAATGGGGTGCTTCCACTTCCAAATCTGGAAATAACAAGACACCACCCTATGGTAAACAGTCTCAATGACGTTCCTTTAAAATTACCAAGCACTTACCTTTTAGCCGCCCCTTTGGGGGGAAAACTGGCTCTTCATGCAAAGAACTGGCAACTTATAACCCAGGACAAATGGGTTTTAAATATAGTGTCCCAGGGATACAGATTTCATTTCCACATGTTGCCAACTCCAAACGGGTGGCCATATCTGCCCCCAAATCAGTGGGCAGAGGCTCAGAAACACGTACTTTCCCTCATAAACATGGGGGCTATTCAACTAGTACCAGAAGAGGGAAAGGGACAAAGTTTCTATTCCAGACTTTTCCTGGTACCCAGAAAAGACAAATCATGGCGTCCAATTCTGGGCCTGTCTACTCTAAACACTTTTCTGGACATTCCAAAATTCAAGATGCTGACTCTTCATCAGATGTTCATCGTGCATACAGCTGCAGTAATCACAGATGGGTTCTCTGCCGTCAGACGGTCCCTCGGTCGGCCGAATTCCAAAGTCTTGGTCCGGCGTCGGTCGCTTTCTTTCCTGATGTCAGTGCGACAGGGATATATAAGACACAGCCGACACCATATTCTTCAGTCTTTTTTGCCGTGCGGTGCCCGAAGCAGAAGCAGTTCGCAAGTGCCGGTCGGCCAGCTCCTGAATTTACGAAAAATTGGAAACGGAAGTCTTCATTAAAGCTAAGTACCCCGTTGGGGAAACTTTTCTTGCCTCAGACCGATGTCAGAAAAAGTTAACAATTGTATTTCTTGTGGGAAGCAAATACCGCATAAGGATTTCCATTCCCTCTGCATACCTTGTTTAGGCCCAGACCACGACGTCTCAGGCTGTCGCTTTTGCGCTACTTTCAATAAGCGGAGTTCGCCCAACATTTTTTCGGTAAAGCCTTTGATTATAAAATGTTGTCGGAGACTCCGACTACCGTTTTGTCCAAAAAACGCAAGGACAAGGACCGACACTTGAGGTCCGCGGTCCCCACCGACACCACACCAAAACCGGCTACACGTGGTCTGGTTCTCAGCGAGACGCCTATGCAGTCCCTGACTACCGACGACACTTCTTTGGCGGGGTCTTCTGTAACCGAGACCGCAGGTACCTCGGCCCATACCCAGACTACAACCACCGAAGCCACTGTGAGCGTTGAGCCTCCTAATGTGGACAGGTCCACTTCCACCCATGGTGTCTTCAGACCTTCATCTTCCTTTTCCATTAAGGCCTTTACTAAGTCCAAATCAGCCAGGCATCCCAAGAGGCCTGTTGCACAGGGCCCATCTCCAGGCCCCATGCCTAAAAAGCAGATGCTTAAAATGGCTGAGGATTTAATTACTCTTATCAGGGGTTCTCAACCCCCTCCAGACAAGAGACCCAGAGTGGAGGAAGATTCTCCCTCTTCTGATCAGGGCTCCATTTTTTCAGATCATTCTGATGTACAGGAACACTCTTTCTCTCCTTTTGAAGATTCTGATACAGAGCAGTCCATTCCTTCTGTATCTCCTCCTGAGGATTTTTCCTTTGGGGAAACCTTGCACACCTTGAGGGAACACTTCCATTGGGAAGGCCAAGACTTTTCTGATTCCAAGAAAAGACTTGGGGAATTTCTTTTGTTACTTCAACACAGACCTCTGGCGATACCTCCTGTCTTGGACATATACTGGATGATGTTTATTTGGAGGCTTGCCTTAATCCGGATTCCCTGCCTCCTGCCCCAGTCAAGCCTGATAGGTACTACAGAGTTCCTAACTCTCACCAATTTCTGTACAAAAGCCATAATGCTGACCCTGAAACCATTTCTCAAGGCCCCAAGGGAATGAAGGCCTCTACTGCTAAGAATCCACTACCTTCCGAAAGAGAGTCAAGATCCTTAGAAAGGTGGGGAAAAAGGGTGTATACCTCGGCCACCCTAGCCATGAGGGCCTTAAATTGCCAGTTTCATATGCTTAAATATCAGCAGTTTCTGTTATCACAATTAAGAAATAAAATGTCTCAACCTGAACAACCAGATTTGAAGGAGTTGCAGGATATGATGCATAGTGCAGAACAAGTGGGTAAACACACCTTACAATGTGGCTATGATGCTCAAGAGGCCTCAAGTAGAGCTGCTGTTACAGGATCAGTTATTTGTAGACATGCATGGCTTAGGGAACAAATCTTGCCTGATCATGTGAAAGCTAAACTACTAGATGCTCCTTTACAAAAGGATGTGCTATTTGGTACTAATGCTGAGGAGATACTATGGAAAATGGAAGAAAAAGCCAAATCTATGCAATATGTCAAAGCTTTTCTACAGGTTCAACCACCACGTTTTAGCAGAAATTGGCCTTCAAAAAACTGGTCCTTTCCAGCCACGGACAAGCCCCAAAGAGGTAGATACAGGCGCTCAAGGGGCAGAGGACAATCACAAGGATCATATAGAGGCAGGCAATGGCAAACTCCAGCACCAAGAGGTGGCGAAGACAGTGCACAACAATATAGGAAACCAACCCAATGACTTCCTCCTTTCCATGCCAAGCAAGTCTCGGCTGGCAGCACCCTTGGGAGGAAAGCTGGCATTATTTACAAGAAATTGGCATATTGTCACAACAGACAAATGGATCCTGGACATTATAGACAGAGGCTACAGATTTCATTTTCACACTCTACCAAAAATGAGAGGCATGCCAAACCTGCCACACAATCAAAGGGCAGAGGCACAACTACAAATTTCAAAGCTCATAGACATGAAAGCTATTCAAGAGGTACCTACTCATGAACAAGGCCAAGGTTTTTATTCCAGGCTATTTCTGGTACCAAGGAAAGGAACCGACTGAAGACCCATTTTGGACTTCTCCATCCTAAACACATTCTTACTCGTACCAAAATTCAAGATGCTCACATTACAGCAGCTTCTTCCCATGCTGGGCAAGGAGTTTTGGCTGGTAACATTGGACCTCAAGGAGGCATACCTGCATGTCCCAATCAGACAAAGCTGCAGAAGATACCTCAGATTTCTTGCAGGTTCAATCCACTATCAATTCTCTGCATTGCTCTTTGGCTTATCTACTGCGCCCAGAGTATTCACAAAATGCCTGGCATCAGTAATTGCCTACTGCAGACTTCAAGGGATACAAATTTACCCTTATTTGGACGACTGCCTGATCCAAGCGGACAGCAAGCACATACTTCTGGATCATCTGGCTTATGCAACACGGTTACTGAACTCCCTGGAATACACAATCAACAAAGAGAAATCCAGGCTAACACCATCTCAGAAAATAACTTTCCTGGGTGCCAACTTGGACACAAACACCCAGATGGCCTATCTTACGCCAGAAAAACAGGGGCAACTAACTCAGTACTTCAAAATATTAGCAAATTGTACCAGGCTTACTGCAAGGAAAATCCTGCAGGCTCTGGGCTTCATGGCATCTTGCATTCTTTTAATCCCATGTGCAAAGTTGCATATGAGGAAAAGTACAGTTTTGTACCTACCATAAATGTAGATGTTCGAAGATCTACATTGCTGCAGTCCTTACACTTGGGTAGTCCGCTGTCCTCGGTCGGCTCGAATATCAAAGTATTAGGCTGACGTCGGTCCAGGCGCTTAAGACTGACATCAGAACGTCAGTGTACAAATGCGCATGACCGACATCATATCCTCAGTCTTTTCTTGCCCCAGATGTCAGAAGACCCTTAAAAAGAAAGGTCAAAACCAAAAGACAGCAAAAAACAACCAACCACCCTTGCACTAACCATATGTACAATATATACAATATCCACAATATTTACAACCCAACCCACACAACCGCCTCTAACTACAGAGGGGAAGGAGGGAGTAATTGGACTGCAGCAATGTAGATCTTCGAACATCTACATTTATGGTAGGTACAAAACTGTACTATGTTCTTCATCTCACATTGCTGCAGTCCTTACACTTGGGTAGAATCCCAAAGCAGAGGTAAGGGAGGATGGCAAAACTATAAAGCATTAGGAGCTGCCAAAATGCCTTGTAAAATTGCAGTGGCAAAACCAGCCCTAGATTTAGAGTAAAGTGGAAGGTGGTAATGCTTAGAGAAAGTATGCACTGAACTCCAAGTAGCTGCCTCCAAAATATCTTTAGTTGCCACCCCTTAAAAAGCTGTAGAAGTGGCAGTAGCCCTAGTGGAATGAGGCCTAATCCCAGCTGGAATCACCTTACCATGATGGGAATAACAGAAAGCAATACAAAACCCAATCCACTTAGAAATAGTTTGTTTAGACACAGGCTTACCCTGAGAACCCAAAGCAAAAGAAACAAATAACTGCTGAGACTGCCTGAACCCTTTAGTTCTGCTCAAATAATATCGCAACTGCCTGTGTAAATCCAAAGTGTGCAAAATCTTTTCCCCTTTATTTTGGGGGTTTGCATAAAAAGTAGGCAAATGAATAGTTTGGTTTAAAGCCACACTAGAAACCACTTTAGGCATAAAGGAAGGATTAGTACGCAAAGATACCCTGTCCTTATGGAAAATTAAGAAAGGCTCAACTGCCATAAGGGCCTGTAATTCAGAAACCCTTCTCGCAGAGGTAATGGCCAACAAAAAAGCAGTCTTCCATGATAAATATTTCAACTCGGCAGTAGCTGCAGGCTCAAAAGGTTGTAGAGTGAGTTTCTCCAACACAAAATTGAGATCCCAAGCAGGAGTAGGAGCTCTACGTGGGGGTCTTATATTCTTTGCCCCTCTAAGGAATTGCTTAAACAAAGGATGAAGAAGTTCGTCCTTTTCTTGGGCCAGAATCAGGCAATCGTCCAAATAAGGATAGATCTGTATTCCTTTTAGCCTGAAGAAAGCTATCACTGGAGCCAGAACTTTCGTGAACACTCTGGGCGCAGTAGATAAGCCAAAGGGCAATGCAGAGAACTGATAATGAGAAGTCCCAGCCCGAAAACGCAGATACTTCCTGCAACTGAGCCTGATAGGAACATGAAGGTAAGCCTCCTTGAGATCCAGAGTCACCATCCAGTGATCTTTGCCCAGCAGAGGCAAAAGCTGTTGTAACGTCAACATTTTGAACTTGGGAATGTCCAGATATGTGTTGAGGATAGATAAATCCAAAATTGGTCTCCACGTGTTCCCCTTCTTTGGTACTAGGAACAGGCGAGAATAAAATCCTAGGCCCACTTCTGGTAGAGGGACCGGTTGTATGGCCCCTATGAGAAGTAGCAGAGAAATTTGTTTGTGAGCCTCTAGTCTTTGCTGAGGAGGAACGTCTGGCATGCCTTTGAAAGGAGGCAAGGTATGGAAATAAAACTTGTAACCTTGGTGTATGATATCCAATACCCATCTGTCTTGAGTAATCAAATTCCAATTTTCCTTGAAGAGTGCCAACCTTCCTCCCAAAGGTGCTGCCAGTTGAGAAGGATCTGGCAGCTGAAAAGGTAGGTCATTGGGCCTGTTTACGAAAGGACTGGCCCCTGCCCTCACCCGAAGACTGTGCAGGTGAACTCCCCATTCTAGGTCTGAAGGAACTCTGAGTCCTGCCCCTACCACGTCTAGTTCTACCCCTAGACTGAGAATCATAAGAAGGATACGTCCACCCCTTAGCAGGCCAATTCCTACTAAACTTCGGAGGCTGAACTTGCAAAAAATCTTTAACAGCCTGCATAGACTTAGCCTTGTCCTCCATTTTCTTCAAGACTGACTCCACAGGTGAACCAAACAACACATCAGACTGTAAAGGAGCATCCAAAATCCTTGTCTTAACATGGTCAGATAAATTCTGATCCCTCAGCCAGGCGTGCCTGCGAAGAACTGAACCAGTGGCAGCCACCCTAGACGAGGCCTGTACAGCATCAAAACCACATTGTAAAGAATGCTTACCCACCTGTTCCGACACATGCACCAAATCTTGTAATTCTTTACACTCAATACCTTCCGCCAGAGCATCTACCTTAGACTTCAATTGAGAAAGAAGATAGTTTTGATATTTCAACATGTGAAACTGGCAATTCAAAGCCCTCATAGCTAAGGTGGAAGAAGTATAGACTTTCTTTCCCCATCTATCCAAAGCTCTGGCCTCTTTATCTGGAGGAACCAGATTTTTTACAACAGAGGCCTTGACCCCCTTAGGTCCCTGACTAACAGTTTCTGGGTCCGCCCTAGGACTCTTATAAAGATATTTATGAGCCTCAGGCACCCTGTAATACCTATCCGGTTTAACAGGAGCAGGAGGCAAAGAATCAGGATTAAGTGAAGCCTCTGCAAACACATCCTCCACAACATCCAGAACAGGTGGTATAGCCAAAGGCCTATGCTGGGGTAAAAGCAAAAACTCCCTGAGCCTTCTCCTGGAATCAGAGAAGTCCTGACCTTCCCACTTAAAATGTTCCCTCATGGAATGAAGAGTCTCTGAAAAAGAAAAATCCTCTGGAAGAGAAGCAGAAGGAGTTGAATCATCTGCATCAGAATCAGAGTAAGGAGAGTACTCCTGCAAGTCTTCAGCCGAAGACTCTGAAATATCCGAAGCCTGCTCAAAATTCCCCAACTCTGGTTCCACCCTAGGCCTCTTATCAGGAGGGGGCAAAGAACCTCTAATCAAAGTTATTAAATCTTCTGCCATTTTAAGCATGTGCTTCTTGGGCACAGATCCTGTAGAACTAGGAGTGACACCAACAGAAGCCAAACCTGGCCTGCCCCTGGGAGAAGCCTTGGAAACAGAAGGAGAGGCCCTAACCACCCTAGGAAGGGAGGGGAGTACAGTAACCTGAGAAGCCCCTTCAGCCTGACCTGCCTCCTGAGAGGCCACATCTTGCAATATCAAAGTCTCCCCCTGGGACTCCAGAGAAGCCTCCGGTGGAACCACCGGTTCCACTGGCGCTTCCAAAGAACCGGCGTCCGGTACGGACGACTCTTCTTGCCTGGGTTTAGCTGCTTTGTCTTTGCGCTTCTTCGAAGAAGCGGGCATCGGAGCATCCGACGGCATATTATAATTGCACCGCTTCCCGAAGACCAACCTGGCACAATCTAACCTTCGCTTAATAGTGCGCTTATTGAACCTAGCACAAAAGCGACACCCAACAACGTCGTGCTCAGGCCCCAAACAAGGAATACACAAAGTATGATAATCTCTATGCGGTATTTGCTTCCCACAAGAAATACAGTTATTCACTTTTTCTGACATCCGGTAAACCACTGAGGCAAGAAAAAACTAAAATATTCCCCAACGGGGTACTTAGCCAACTTTGACTCGGTCTGAAACTCCGAATTCGAAAAATTTCAGAACGGCACTTGCAACGCTGCTTCTGCATCGGACCATGCGGCAAAAAAGACTGAAGAAATGACGTTGGTCATGCGCATTTGTACACTGACGTTCTGATGTCAGTCTTAAGCGCCTGGACCGACGTCAGCCTAATACTTTGATATTCGGGCCGACCGAGGACAGCGGACTACCCAAGTGTAAGGACTGCAGCAATGTGAGATGAAGAACATCTTCAATGGTACCTAAAAAAAAACTATGGTCTCAACACAGCCACAGTTTGGAAACAATAATACCAATAATTCCATGTTTGCAAAAGGAATTTATATGGTGGGCCCAAGCATGTCAAACAAACACAGGTCTCCCATTCTGCAAGCCTCAAGCAAATCAAGTCATCACAACAGACACCTCAGATTACGCCTGGGGGTCGCACATGACAGACAGGTGCATTCAGGGCAAATGGTCCCAAAAAGAAAATCACCTTCACATCAATCAAAAAGAAATGCTAGCAGTGATAAATGCAATTACAGCTTTCAAGGACCTCCTGCATCCAGGACAATTATTGATAAGAACAGACAACACCACAGTAATGTGGTACATAAACAAACAAGGAGGAACACATTCATACCCCCTGTGCAGACTAGCCATGACACTTTGGAACTTGGCTCTGGAATGGCAAATCGAACTTCAAGCACAGTACTTGCCAGGTTTGGAAAACATGCTGGCAGACAATCTAAGCAGAAATATGACAGATCCACACGAATGGAAGTTAAGTGTTTACAAAGATAATCCAAGCGTGGGGGAGGCCAGACATAGATCTCTTCGCCTCCCACAGGAATCATCAATTGGAAAAGTTTTGTTCAAGGACCTTTCATCCAAAGGCCTGGAGAGTGGACGCCCTTTCATTCAGTTGGACAGCATGGACAGATGTCCTTCAAGAATGCAACTGCAGTCATAACATATGGGTTGTCCTGCCTCAGGCAGCCCTCGGTCGGCCGGATTCCAAAGTCTGGGTCCGACGTCGGCTGATGTCGCATTTCTCTCCAACGTCAGAGCGGCAGGAGTACATAAGCATCAGCCGACGCCATCTTCTTCAGTCTTTCTTGCCATGCGGTGCCCGAAGCAGAAGCAGTTCGCAAGTGCCGGTCAGTCAGCTCCTGTATTTTTCGATCCAAAGTCATCAAAAAAGCTAAGTACCCCGTTGGGGACCTTTTCTTGCCTCAGCCAATGTCAGAAATTACTGGAAAAGTTAATAATTGTTTGTCTTGTGGTAAACAAATACCTCATAAGGATTTCCATTCTTACTGCCTTCCTTGCCTTGGCCCAGACCACGACGTCTCGGCCTGTGCCGCCTGTGCTCGCTTCAATAAGCGCACTCTCAGGCGCCGGGCGGAGTTCGCTGAAGACTTTTTCGGCGAAAAATTCAATTACACGATGCCGTCGTAATTACCGACATCGCAGACTCCTAAAAAACGAAAAGACCGGGACCGACATCCTCGGCCCGCGTCTTCCACAGACACCACGCCAAAACCTACTGCCAGTGCCCCAGTTCCCTCTGAGGCGGTTATTTCACTGCTCCGAACCGAAGACACCGCATTACCGATACCTCCGATACTGGAGACCACACCAACGCCAGTTATTGATTTTCCTCCGGATACTGAAACCGAGGAAATGCCCAAGACCATTGCTGTGGATAAGGTCACTCCTGCACGTGGAGCTGCTAGGCCTCCCATGTCCATCAAGGCCTACACACGTGCTAAGGCAGCCAGCAAGACCAAGCACCTTACTGCTAAAGCCTTACCTCAGCCTACTCCTGAAACACAAATCATGACTATGGCAGCAGACTTAATCTCCATGATCAGAGGTTCCCAGGCCCATCCTGAGAGAGGATCCCAGCCTCCTCCTGATAAGAGGCCCAGGGTTGAGCCCACTGACCCTCTCCCTTCAGATGAAGATTCTGAGGCCTCTGGCCACTCCGATAGCCAGGAAGAGCCTTTCCAGACCTACGAGGACTCAGATGCAGAGGACGCCATCCCCTCGGCCTCCCCTCCTGAGGATATTTCTTTTGGGGAAGTTCTGCATTCCATGAGGGAACATTTTAAGTGGCAAGGCCAGGAATATTCTGATTCCAGAAAGCGCCTTCGAACCTTCCTTAAAAAGCCCCAACACAGGCCCTTAGCTATACCTCCTGTGCTTGATGTTTTGGATGATCTATATTCTGACTCCAGTGTTACCCCTGATACTCTCCCTCCTGCTCCTGCCAAGCCGGACAGATACTGTAGAGTCCCTGAAACACATTCTCATTTCTTTAGGGCCCATGCTGTTGATTTAAAAACTATTTCACAGGGGCCGAAAGGGGTTTCAGCTACCACCTCCAAAAATCCTTTGCCTTCCAACAGGGAAGCTAGGTCATTAGAGAGATGGGGGAAGAAGGTTTACACCTCCACTACTTTATCTATGAGAGCTCTCAATTGTCTCTTTCATATGTTTCAGTATCAGGATTTCCTGTTAGATGATTTACAGAAAACTTTGGCCTCTCCTGAACCTTTAGATAGGAAGTCTTTGCAGGAGGCTGTACATAACTCTCAGCAAGTTAGCAGTCACTTTCTTCAGTGTGGATATGATGCATTGGAAGCTTCATGTAGGGCAGCTATGACAGGGGCGGTCATTCGTAGACATGCATGGTTAAAAGAACAACCTCTACCAGATCATGTTAAGGCAAAACTTCTTGATGCACCCTTGGAAAAGAACAAGCTTTTTGGTGCTAATGCTAAAGATGTATTAAAGACCATTGAGGAAAAAGCCAAGTCAGTTCAGACAGTCAAAGATTTCCTCCAGGTTCAGCCACCCAGATTCAGCAGGAATTGGCCTTCAAAAAACTGGTCCTTTCCTAATACTGAAAGATTTCAAAGGGGCAAAAACAGGCGTGGCCGAGGAAGAGGACAGTACAGAGGTTCCTACAGGGGACAACAATGGCAACCAGCAAACCAAAGAAGTGACACAGGGGCTTCTCCTGCCCCACAAGGACAATCACAATGACTTTCCTCTACTTCCGCTAACCAAAGAGCAAACAGAAGCTCCTTGGGGAAAATTATCTCTGTTTTCAGACAATTGGCACAGATTGACAAAGGACAAATGGATTTTGGACATTATAGACCAAGGCTACAGGTTCCACTTTCATACCTTACCAAGGAAACAAGGCATGCCAAACCTACCGCAAAACCAGAGGGCAGAGGCTATCAAGCAAATTTCTCTGCTTGCTCAGATCAATGCAATAGAAAACGTTCCACAACAAGAACAAGGCCGGGGGTTTTACTCAAGACTGTTCCTTGTTCCAAGAAAAGAAACTCAATGGAGACCAATACTGGATTTGTCCGCATTAAACACCTTTCTCATAGTACCAAAGTTCAAAATGCTGACCTTACAGCACCTCCTTCCCATGCTGGGCAAGGGGTCTTGGCTGATTACTCTGGACCTCAAGGAGGCATGCCTGCATGTCCCTATCAGACACAGCTGCAGAAGATACCTCAGATTTCTTGCAGGGCCAGAGTATTATCAATTCTCAGCATTGCCATTTGGTTTATTTACTGCGCCCAGAGTATTTACAAAATGCCTGGCTTCAGTAATTGCTCATTGCAGGCTCCAGGGGATTCAAATTTACCCGTACCTGGACGACTGCCTCATACAAGCGGACGACAAACAGATTTTGACAAAAAACTTGGATTATGTCCTTCAATTGCTACAAGCTCTGGGATACACAGTCAACTTCCAAAAGTCAAGACTGCAGCCATCCCAGCAAATAACTTTCTTAGGAGCCAATCTAGACACAACCTCTCAAATGGCTTACCTGACAGAAGACAAGCAAAAGAAGTTAACTCTATTTCAAAGGTTTGGCAAAGCTCACCCAGATGACTGCAAGGAGATTCCTACAGGCCCTGGGTTACATGGCATCCTGCATTCTCCTGGTTCCGTTAGCAAGACTACACATGAGAAAGCTTCAATGGTACCTAAAAAGTTTATGGTCTCAACACAGCAACAACCTAGAGACAACCATACCGCTCATTCCATGCCTACAAAAGGAATTTCTATGGTGGGCCTCGGTAAGCCAGGCAAACACAGGTATGTCATTCAAAAAACCTCAAATAACACAAACAATGACCACAGACGCCTCAGACCTTGGATGGGGGGCGCACATGGAGGGCAGATGTATTCAAGGACAGTGGTCTCCAAAGGAAACACATCTGCATATCAACCAAAAAGAAATGCTGGCAGTAATGCATGCCATCGAGGCCTTTCGACAACAACTTCTGCAAGGCCACCTGCTAATACGGACAGACAACACCACTGTCATGTGGTACATACAAGCAGGGGGGCGCCCATTCTTACCCCCTTTGCAGACTGACAATGAATCTTTGGGAAAAATCACTGAGCTTAAACATACAGTTGCAATCCCAGTTTGTTCCAGGCAAAGAAAATGTGCTGGCGGACAGCCTAAGCAGGAATTTCCTAGACCCCCACGAGTGGGGGTTACATCCAAAAATCTTCATAAGACTCACCTCGACATGGGGCAGGCCAGAAGTAGACCTATTTGCCTCCCACCTCAATCATCATCTACAAAAGTTCTGTTCAAGGACATATCATCCACAAGCATGGAAAACAGATGCTCTCTCATTCAACTGGAACTTCCTAAAAATTTATGCATTCCCACCTCTGCCACTGATGACCACAGTACTACTAAAGATCAAAGCAGAGAAGCCAAAAGGGATCCTAATAGCTCCAGACTGGCCAAGACAACACTGGTACCCACTACTACGGAGCATATGCCACAACAAAAAATGGGCCCTTCCCCAATGGCCCCATCTTTTGACTCAAAACAACTTCAAGACAGTACATCCCAACATTCAGACGCTCCAGCTAACAGCTTGGGAGATTCCATGAATAACCTCAATCTATCTCTCTCCAGGGAAGTTCAGCAGATATTAACAGAAGCCCGCAGACCATCCACCAGAAAGGTTTATTCAGCAAAATGGAAGAGATTCAGCATTTGGAATACCAGCAAGGGTCATGATGCATCATTATTGAACATCCCACTCATCCTGGAATACTTGGCAGATATGCTACAGAATGGACTCTCATATTCTTCTATAAAAATACATGCTTCAGCTATTTCAGCTAGATACAACACTGATCAACCTGTGTTCTCACATCCTTTGTTAAGGCAATTTCTTAGGGGAATCAAGAATATCAAGCCACCAAGAAAGGCCCCAGTACCAGCTTGGGACCTCAACTTTGTCCTAGAAAAACTGACTCTACCCCCCTTTGAGCCAGCAGCTTCAGTGGACTTACAATTTCTCTCATGGAAGACAGCTTTCCTGTTGGCAATTACCTCAGCAAGAAGGGTTTCGGAATTACAGGCCCTAATGGCAATACCACCATTCATAACCTTTCATAGAGACAGGGTCTCCTTACGAACCAACCCTAGCTTTCTGCCAAAAGTGGTATCTAGGGTTTCTGTAAATCAAGCAATTCACCTACCTACTTTCTTTCCCAATCCTGAGAACAAAGGGGAAAGACTGTTGCATACCTTGGACATTCACAGACAACTTCGCTACTACCTGGACAGAACCAAGGCCAATAGGAAGTCTGATCAGCTTTTTGTAGCCTACGCCCCTGGAGTACAAGGAAAAGCAATTTCCAAACAGACTATCTCAAAATGGATTGGACATTGCATCAGATTTTGTTATTCCTTCCATGGAAAGAGTGTACCAGCCAATATCAGACCACACTCTACCAGAGCTACAGCCACCTCTACAGCATTCTTAAGAGGGGTGCCTAAAAAAGACATTCTAGAAGCTGCTACATGGAGCTCCGTGCATACATTCTGCAAACACTACAACCTCCCTTTATATTCCAGATCCAGAGCAGGCTTTGCTTCGGCAGTCCTGCAGGTATTGATAGCTACACCATCCTTTTCTTAGAGCATTCCGCCTCCCCCAGCTAAGCTATGGTATTCAACCCATATGTTATGACTGCAGTTGCATTCTTGAAGGACATAGTACAGTTTTGTACCTACCATAAATGTAGATGTCCGATAGATATGTAACTGCAGTCGGGTTTTCCCTCCTTCCCCTCTATTCCTTGGGTCCACTCCTCTCCCTTTATGGTGTATCTGTTTATTGCTTATTATTTGTCTGGAAACCTGTTTTTCTCTTCCAAATTGATTACAGCCTTCCTTGGAGGGCACCTGGCATCTGGGGCAAGAAACACTGAAGAAGATGGCGTCGGCTGATGCTTATGTACTCCTGCCGCTCTGACGTCGGAGAGAAATGCGACATCAGCCGACGTCGGACCCAGACTTTGGAATCCGGCCGACCGAGGGCTGCCTGAGGCAGGACAACCCATATGTTATGACTGCAGTTGCATATCTATCGGACATCTACATTTATGGTAGGTACAAAACTGTACTTTTACGCTTTCCCACCTCTGCCTCTTCTGCCCAAGGTGCTCTTGAAAGCAAGAGCAGACAGACCGAAGATGATACTGATTGCTCCAGACTGGCCAAGACAACACTGGTATCCACTACTGAGGAGCCTAACACATACTCCTCCCTGGCCCCTACATCTAATGCCTCTTCTGTTGACTCAGCACAGCTACAAAACTCTTCACAGCCAGCTGAAAACACTCAATCTCGCTGCATGGAAAATTCCTTAACACCTCAACAGACCCTACTCCCCAAAGAGGTGCAGGATGTCATTTTGGAGGCCAGAAGGCCATCTACTAGAAAGGCTTACTCCGCAAAATGGAAACGGTTTTGCTCTTGGAATGAGAAAAAAGGCCAAGAACCTAAAAAACTGAATTTGCCTCCGGTACTACAGTATCTAGTTGAGCTGCTGAACAGTGGACTTTCATTTTCCACCATAAAAATCCATGCCTCAGCCATTTCTGCAGAATTCAACACGGATCCACCCTTATTCTCTCACCCACTCTTAAGACAGTTCCTCAGAGGGGCTAAGAATATAAGACCACCAAGGAAACAACCAGTGCCAGCCTGGGATCTTAATTACATTTTAGAAAAATTAACATTGCCTCCCTTTGAACCAGCTGCCTCAACAGATTTGCAATATTTGTCCTGGAAAACAGCTTTCCTTCTGGCCATTACTTCAGCTCGTAGGGTTTCAGAACTACAAGCCCTCATGGCTGTGCAGCCCTTTCTCATCTTCCATCAGGACAGGGTTTCCCTTCGAACCAACCCATCATTTATGCCTAAAGTGGTATCCAGGGTAGCTTTAAATCAAGCCATACACTTACCTACCTTTTACCCCAATCCATCTCAAAACAAAGGGGAAAGGCTGCTACACTCCTTAGACATCCATAGACAGCTACGTTACTATTTGGACAGAACAAAGCCTTTCAGGAAATCAGAACAACTTTTTGTGTCCTATGCTGTAGGAGCTCAAGGGAAGCCAGTTGCCAAACAGACAATTTCAAAATGGATAGGCCACTGCATACGGTTTTGTTACTCCTATCATGGAAAATCTGTTCCTACAGGCATCAGATCCCACTCCACCAGGGCCACAGCTACCTCTACAGCCTTCCTCAGAGGAGTTCCTACCAAAGATATTTTGGAGGCAGCCACTTGGAGCTCTGTGCATACCTTCACAAAACACTACCACCTGCCTTTATATTCCAAAACTAGAGTAGGCTTTGCCACTGCTGTGTTGCAGGGCATTCTGGCTCATCCCAGTTCCACCTAGTGCCTACCACCCTGTGCGTAGCTTTGGGATTCTACCCATATGTGATTACTGCAGCTGTATGCACGATGAACATAGTATAGTTTTGTACCTACCATAAATGTAGATGTTCTTGTGCTAATACAGCTGCAGTACAGGTTTCCCTCCCTCCTTCCCCTCTTGGTAAAGGACTAGTAGCTAACACCTCCTCTTGCAACCTAATTTGGGGTTATCCTTCTATGGTGTATTTGCTTGCAACTACTGTTTTTTGATTACATTGCATTGCTTGAATATATATATATATATATATATATATATATATATATATATATATATATATAATTTATGTATTGCCTTCCTTCTGGGGGCACCTGACATCTGGGGCAAGAAAGACTGAAGAATATGGCATCGGCTGTGTCTTATATACCCCTGTCGCACTGATGTCAGGAAAGAAAGCGACGACAACCGACGCCGGACCAAGACTTTGGAATTAGGCCGACTGAGGGACCGCCTGACGGCAGAGAACCCATCTGTGATTACTGCAGCTGTATTAGCACTCGAACATCTACATTTATGGTAGGTACAAAACTGTACTTTACTTCCTATGCTAGGCAAGGATGCCTGATTGGCAACTCTGGATTTAAAAGAGGCTTACCTGCATATCCCAATCAGGGAATCTTGCAGAAGATACCTACGCTTCAAAGCAGGCTACTTGCGTTATCAGTTCTCTGGACTGCCCTTTGGCTTGTCTACTGCACCCAGGGTGTTCACAAAGTGCCTGGCCCCAGTGATTGCATTTTGCAGGCAAAGAAATATTCAAATATATCCATATCTGGACGATTGTCTAATTCAGGCAGAAAACAAGGCTATTCTTCTAAAACATCTGGCGTTTGTAAAGAGAGTTCCAACTTGTCTAGGGTACACCATAAACAAAAAGAAATCACAACTGGTGCCCTCTAAAAAAATTACATTCCTGGGTGCAAGCTTGAATACAACTGCCCAGATGGCTTTTCTTACGCCAGAAAAGCAAATTAATTTGGTGACTTACTTCAAACAGGTGGCAACAAAAACCCTGCTATCTGCAAGACAAATACTGCAAGCCTTGGGGTTCATGGCCTCCTGCATTCTTCTAATTCCATATGCAAGACTGCATATGAGGAAACTTCAGTGGTACTTAAAAAGTTTATGGAGTCAGCATCGTCACAGCCTGGAAACAATGATTCCTATCATACCTTGCCTGCGCCTAGAGTTCTTATGGTGGGCAGAAGCCTGCCACCAAGACAAGAGACTGCCATTCACACCATCCCGTCGCCCAACCCCTAACTACAGACGCATCAAACGATGCATGGGGAGGCTCATCTGGCAGGGAAGTGCATTCAGGGCAAATGGAGCCCAAATCAAATGCACCTTCATATCAATCGAGAAGAAATGTTAGCTGTGCAGAATGCTCTCACAGCCTTCAAGGACTACCTTCATCCAGGACAACTAATGGTAAAGATGGACAACACCATGGTTATGTGGTACATAAACAAGCAGGGGGTACACATTCCTACCCCCTCTGCAGACTAGCCATGGCATTGTGGAACACGGCCTTGAGCTACCAAGTACAACTACAAGCTCAATTCCTGCCAGGAAAGCTGAATATTCTGGCAGATGAACTAAGCAGAAATCTCATGGACCCACACGAATGGAAACTGGAACCACGGATTTTCAACATGTTGACACACAAATGGGGGAGCCCAGACATAGATCTTTTTGCCTCACCCCAGAACTACCAGTTGGACAAATTTGGTACAAGAACTCCTCACAAAAAAGCCGGGAAAGTGGATGCTCTGTCCTTCAGCTGGAAAAACCTGTCAGTCTATGCCGTTCCCCCTCTGCCTCTGCTCTCCAAAGTTCTACTAAAAGTCAAACAGGACAAATCAAAAATTATTTTGATTGCTCCAGACTGGTCTCACCAATACTGGTACCCACTCCTGCACAGTGTCACAAATTTCTCCATGGCACCTTCCTTGCTGTCTCAGCAGGAGAACCAAATTCTGCACCCTCAGTTCCAAACATTGAATCTCGCAGCTTGGCTAATCACTTAAATTCCCCCTTAGCATCCTGGCGAGAAAACCTAGTATTAGAAAATCTTATGCTGACAAATGGAAAAGATTCTCTGCATGGAATCAAGTCTCAAGGGATGAGCACAGCAGCACCCAATTTACCCCAGATTTTGCAATACTTAACTGAGATACTTCACAAGGGCCTGTCTTTTTCTTCCATAAAAATCCATGCCTCAGCCATTTCAGCTCATTACAACACATAACCTCCCCCCCTCTTCTCTCATCCTCTGCTAAAGCAAGTATCTCAGAGGGGCCAAAAACTTGAGACCACCCAGGAGAGCTCCAACCCCTGCCTGGGACCTTAACTTTGTATTGGAGAAACTCACTCTACAGCCTTTCTTTTAGCAATCACTTCAGCTAGAAGGATATTTGAATTACAGGCCCTAATGGCAGTGGAGCCTTTCATCATCTTTCATGCGGACAGGGTGTCACTCAGGACCAATCTATCCTTCATGCCCAAGGTGGTATTCAGTGTGGCTCTCAATCAGTCCAATCATTTGCCAACTTTATTTCCCAATTCACAGAACAAGGGGGAGCGGATTTTGCATTTGTTGGATGTACACAGACAACTTAGATTCTACTTGGACAGGACTAAATCTCGAAGAAAATCTGAGCAACTGCTGGTAGCATTTGCTGCAGGGACAGAGGGAAAGGCTATTTCAAAACAAACCATTTCTAAATAGATAAGCCATTGCATTAATTTCTGCTATAAGCACCATGGAAAACCTATCTCCCAGGGGATCAGATCTCATTCTACTTCTACAGCCTTTCTCAGAGGTGTTCCTACCAGGGATATTCTAGAAGCTGCTACCTGGAGTTCAGTTCATACTTTCACCAAGCATTATCACTTACCAATTTTGTCTAAATCCAGAGCTGGCTTTGCCACTGCTGTTTTGCAGGGCCTTATAGCTGGTCTTAATGCTGTATAAATCCATCCTCCCAACCATAGCTTTGGGAATCTACCCAAATGTAATGACTACAACAGTGAAACACGAAGAACATAGTACAGTTGTGTACACTTACCATAAATATAGATGTTTGAGTGTATTCACTGTTGCAGTCCTGGTTACCCTCCCTCCAACCCCCTGTTTCTCTCTTACTATACCTCTACTTTCTTTTACTATGCTTAAAAGCCTTTTTGGTGTATTTGCTTTGGTTTGGAGGTATATTTTTGTGTTTTTAATTGCTAATATATATTTATTTTGCTCCACATTTGGGGAGAACTTGATATCTGGGACAAGAAAAACTGATGTAATGGTGTCGGCTGCATGTTTTATACCCCCTGACGACCTGACATCATGGAAGAAGGGACAGCAACCGACGCAGGGCCCAAGACACTGTTAATCAGTCCGACTGATGGCAACCTGCCAGCAGATTACCCAAATGTAATGACTGCAACAGTGAATACACTCAAACTTCTACATTTATGGTAAGTGTACACAACTGTACTTTCCGTACTGTATTACCTCATCTAGTGCACCCACTTTTTTTGGTTCAGCTCCAGATCTGATTTCCCATTCTTCAGGAAACTCTCACCCAAATCTAGAATCCCTCAGGCTGACCGCTTGATTCTTCCACTTCCAGTGATGGCCAGAGATACCAAGCTACCTGACAGAGTTATGCATATCCTTTCCTCATTTCAAAAGCTCTCCAGCATAAAAATGTAGAATAGTAAATGGAAAAGGTTTACTGTATGGGCCATACCAAAGGGTATGAACCACTGTTCAGCTCCTTTTAGATGCTATTTTGGATTTGTACCTGGCTTTTACCAGTCTGGGGGTAGCTACTCTGTTAAGTTTTATCTGGTGGCCAACCATCTGCCCATAGCTTCCCTAAGACTCACTTATGGAAACCAAGAAGCTGTTATAGTTAGGCTGTCAAGACCTCCTTTGAAGTACCTGGTTCCACCTTGAGATTTGTTTCTTCTACTGCAAGCCTTACCCAGGGCATCATCTGATCCTGTTACCACTATGAAGTTTTTGTATACTGGGAAACTGTTGTCTTAATTGCAACTTCCATTAGACAAGTCTCTGAGTTTCCGGCATTGTCCTGCAGCCCTCTTTCCCTCATTTTTTATTACAAAGACTGGATTTCACTGCAGACTAATCCAACCTTTTTGCCTAAGTGTATGTGTTAATTCAGCAGTATTTTTTATGAATTTCAGTAATAAGGGAAAATACATGCTTCACTGTTTTGGCTTTCATTGCCAGTTGAGATTTTATTTAGACAGGACAAAGTGTTTCAGGAAATCAGATCAACTCTGTGTGTCTTTCACCAGAGCTAAGCTTGACAAACCAGATTCTAAGATCACTTTGTCCAGTGGATTTCCTAACTGCATTTCCTTTGTTTACAATATTAACAGTTTATCCTTACCTTCCAAGCTGAAAGCTCATTCTACCAGACCAGTATCTACTTCCAACTGCCTTCTATGCTCGCACTTCGTTGGATGAAATTTGCTCAGTGGTTTCCCTGTTGAATACTCATATCTTTTTGTCCCATTATAAGCTTGGCATTCACTTCAAATCTAAGGCTTTTTTTGGCTCCACCGTTTTGCAGAATATTCTTTCTCACAGGATGAGACAGACGAAAAAGACAAAATTGTATATGAAAGTTATGTACTTTCCATAACACTAGATCTGTGTTGTCTTCTTCCATTTGTCTCAACCATTCATCCCTCCATCCTCCTTCCAACTTGTCACAGATATTTTAGTGGCTCTAAGTGGATCTTGCAAGTCTGCTGTAAGTCATGTTGGGAGCCTTTTGATCTTGGCCTTAATTTTGTTAGGTGGCATATTTGTGGAGATCAGGTATGGGAAGGGTAAACTCCATCTCAGGAGACTTGGGAACGCAGACTATTATGAAAGTGAAGTTGAAGCTTCAGAGCCAAGAATCTGAAGTGCCATCCTCAAACCTTGTTAGATCTGATAATCCACAGGTTGAAAGAGATGGAAGAAAACATGGCTCTAGCATTATGGTAAGTATATAACTTTTACACATGTTAAGTTTGAGTGTTTGACAGTATTTATAGGTTTCCATGTGAACTGAAGCCCAGACAAGATATTACTAATGTTACTAAAGCATTAGTAAATTATTCCATTGTCAATGTGATTGTGATGATATGGGCAAGTGCCAGCATAGCCATCTGGAGTTTTGTAAAGAATGATATGTCCTTTGAATATCAAACTGATTTATACAAGAAGCTTGTGTTACAAATGTATTAGAGCTGTATGTCATTTGTGTATAAAACCGATTTGTACAGATGTTTGTGCTGAAAAATGTATTTGTGAGGTTTGCTTGTGTTAAAATGCATCAGCAGTGCACCCTGCTGAAATGAAAAGAAATGTACGTGTATTATTGTAACTGAATTAAATGTATACAATGCATATAAAAAGTGTACACACCCCTGTTAAAATCCCAGGTTTTTGTGATATAAAAAATGAGACCACAGTAAATCATTTCAAAACTTTTCCCACCAAACGTACAATAAGCTGGTTGCATAAGTGTGCACACCCTTAAACTAATACTTTGTTGAAGCACCTTTTGATGTGATTACAGCATTAAGTCTTCTTGGGATGAGTTAAAGAGACTCTGATTAACCCCAAATAAAGTTCAGCTGTCCTAGTAGGATTTTCCTGACATTTACTCAGTTGCCTGCTACAGCAAAAGCCATGGTTCGCAGAGAGCTTACAAAACATCAAAGGAATATCATTATTGAAAGGTATCAGTCAGGAGAAGGGTACAAAAAATTTCTACAGCATTGGATATACCATGGAACAAAATGAACACGGTCATCAGAAAGTGGAGAAAATACGGGACAGCAGTGATGTTGCAAAGAACTGGATGTCCCTTCAAAATTGATGAAAAGATGAGACAAAAACTGGTCAGGGAGGCTGACGAGAACTACAGCAACACTGAAGGAGCTGCAGGAAAATCCGTCAAGTACTGGTTGTGTTCTACATGTGACAGTCTCCTGTATTCTCCATATGTCTGGACTATGGGGTAGGGTTATAAGACAGAAGCCTTTTCTTACACAGAAAAACATCCAGGCCCAGCTAAAAATTGCAAAACAATGTATCAAGTCTCCCAAAAGCATGTGGGAGAATGTGTTATGGTCTGATGAGACCAAGGCTGAACTTTTTGGCCACAATTCCAAAAGGTACATTTGGTGCAAAAACAACACTCCGCATCACCAAAAGAACACCATCCCCATGGTGAAGCATGGTGGTGGCAGCATCATGCTTTGGGCATGTTTTTCTTCAGCTGAAACTGGGGCTTTAGTTGAGGTGGAGGGAATTATGAACAGTTCCAAATACCTGTCACTTTTGGGCCAAAACCTTCAGGAATCTGCTAGAAAGCTAAAGATGAAGAGGAATTTTACCTTTCAACATGACAATGACCCCAAGCATACATCCAAATCAACAAAAGAATGGCTTCATCAGAAGAAAATTAAAGTTTTGGAATTGCCCAGCCAGAGCCCAGACCTAAATCCAATAGAAAATCTGTGGGGTGACCTGAAGAGGGATGTGGACAGGCGATGCTCTCACAATCTGACAGATTTGGAGTGCTTTTGCAAGGAAGACTGGGCAAATATTGCCAAGTCAAGATGTGCAATACTGATAGACTCCTACCCAAGAAGACTGAATGCCGTAATTAAATCAAAAAGTGCTTCAACAAAGTATTAGTTTAAGGGTGTGCACACTTATACAACCAGTTTATTGTACATTTGTTATTTTTTTATATTTTCCCCCTAACACATTTGTTTTTCATTTGAATTGTACAGGTTATAGGTCACGTTAAAGATGGGAAAAGTTTTGAAATGATTTATTGTGGTCTCATTTTTTATATATCACAAAAACCTGGTATTTTATACAGGGGTGTGTACAATTTTTATATCCACTGTATGTTTTAATAGAGAATACTGGGGCAGCAATGTTTAACCAGCTAGCTTGCTTTAAGAAAAATAAGGGAAATGTAAATGAGCTGTTAAACCATTAAAACGTCACCCCAATGTGCTGAATAGGACTGGAGATGCTAGATTTGGAAAAAGCCTTTGTTCATTAGCTAAGTAAAAAGAGGAGAAGACCCAGGCACTGTCATATTTTTAGATGTGTACTGTAGCTATCTATGCTAAATTCCTGTCTCTGCTTCATAGGGCAATACTGTGAGAACTTAGTCAGGTGACCAGATGTGGTCATTCTGCCAGCCCTCTTGGAATTTATATTTTGGATATTACAAAGTGAAATCTCAGATTATAGAGTATTCTGTTTGGGGGGCTAACTAGAAAGACTGCTCATTTATTTCATCTTGCCTTGCCCAAGTAAGTTATTAGGGAATAGTAGATTCTCTCAGATTCAGTCAGGAATATAGTGAAGCTTAGTTTAGAGAGTGTTTTTTGTTATTTGTAAGAGTCTGTCCATCAGTGTTAATTTCAGTATTTTCTGTGATATGAACTCTGTTTTACTGTACATATAGATTCAATATTTTCATGTTCTTGTATTATTTATTATTAAATATATTAAAATATTTTATTGTGGCTGGTCACTGTAGAAAGTATCTAACCTTTGGGAGTACTTACATTTATTTGGTGATACTGTGCGGGCCACTTCAGAAGGCCTAGCTGTCTTCAACTACTATCATTTGTATTAATGTACCCTTTTGGGAGCCTTATAGTAAATGACTGGTGGCAGTGAATCTACCTTATAGTCTGGGCAGAGTGGGTAATCTGTGCCAGCCTTTCCATGGTGCATGTTTATGTGAAACTTAAAAAGAGTGTGTGTGTCAGCTACGTGGGGCAGGGAAACGAAGCACTGGGTATAGTCTGACAGATATATTTCAACCATTTCTTCAAATTTGATTTTCTTGTTTTAGGTCTTCTGGATTCCTGTAGAGTATAGCCATACATAGAGGGCATCATTGTTAGGCACTAAAATTGTAACCTCTAAGCTGACAGAATTATTGTGTTGAAACTTAAGGCAATGGTCAGCCTTGTTGTTTTAGGACTTGTGTAGAGGCAAGGGCCATGCAGGTAAAAAGTATTGGCTGAAAGGAAGCTATCAAGATGAGATAAGCCTTACTCTGCTTTACTTTCCACAATATCTAATGAATCATGGGTATCTCTCTTCTCCAGTCTAATAAGGAATGAGGAAGAAAAAGGTTTGGAGTTAATTTCTGAAGTGTATGGCAAACAGGTCCACTTCTGGATCACTCCGCCTCTGTACTGTAACCTAAAATATTTTTGTATCCAGTTTACATTCCTGAACTGAGCTGTAGTTAATTTTCTGTAAGAAGTCTGCCAGCCATCTGATCCTGCAAACATAGGAGATGCACTACTGAGAGTAACAAGCTTTGGTGTATAAATTTGTTCCATATCGGTAGTGTTTCTTTACAAAATTGGAAACACTTGATCTCCCTTTGTTTATCTACACAATACTGTTTTATTGTCTGTACAGATCTGAAGATAGCCTGGGCAAAAACGGTCTTGAAACACTATTAGTGACCTGTATACTGCGTTCATTTATGTCAAGGTGTTGTGAAGAGACCTTTCTTCTTGATGCAAGTTGCCTTGAACTGTCAGTTTATCTATGTAATCTAGCTTGACAATCGCTTTTTAACTAGTCAGTAGATTGGGCAAGAGACCCTTTCAGACATGATCCAGGTCACTTACTCAAACCCCAATAGAAAAGATCCCTGTCTGAACTATAAGTTCCAAATGTTTAAAAGTAAATTGTAATTAAACCAAGTATCAGAAAATTCAGGAAATTTCATTTTCAATGTTTTTGGAAGGGGGATTACCCTCTGCAAACCCAATAGCCCTGGTACTTACTTGATTACTAATTACTATTATTATAATTATTAGATAACTAGTCCCTAGATTATTGTACCTCCGAGTAATGACAGTACTGTGCTACCTTCCAGTCTGAGCATTGATACATCCTCCTATTTTTGTTTTATTGGAAATTCAAAGGATCACAATAACTGCCATTAAACATTTGACCAAGTAGAACATATCCAATAGTAATGCCAACAGGGTGGGCATTAAAGAGAAATAATGGCTAGCCCATGGGAGCTGTGAGGCCTGATCCTGCCTCCTTGCTGCAGAAGGTCCTTTATTTCCCAGCAATACCATTCCCCTACTTCACCGTACCCCTCAGGCACTGCTGATCTTACAGAACAGCCTCTGTTTTTTTTGAGGGCAGTAGGTGGAGCTATGCAATATAATTAGCTACATGCCACTACACTTGTAGGTGACACTGTAACTAAGAAACAGAATACTCTTTAGTTACTTATTTCTCTGGTCTCCAATGCGCCTGATAGCATTACAGTGTACATCCTACAAACAACTGCACAGGTGGCCATGACAAAGGCATCTGTTAAAGAATCTGTAGACTGATCATTTATTAATTCCCAAGAGTCAGCCTTCTTAATATGGATAATGCCCTGTGAATGAGAAAACCAAAGTTTGATGAGCAGCTCAGAAGGAAGATGAGCTGGCTAGTGGAGAGAGAGAAGTGACAGGAGCCTGAATGCTGTGCTCCAAGTATTATGTAGCATATTCCCAAAGTAGACTCTGTAGAATCCCTGATTAAGACCATAGTTTACTGAAGGTGCTTGCCTTTCATGAGGGCAGGGTAACAGAGGAGGAACCTCTTGCAGAATTGAGACATACCTGTTCCGTATGTCTACTGCATGTTTCCTTTTCAGGCTAGCATGGGCATGAGCCATGGGAAAGGTTAGGGCTTTAAATGAGCTGACTGATTCCCAGAAAGAAGATAATGGCACCACTGCTGCCTCCCAGCCCTCCGCTTTTGGAGGAATGAATGTCATCTCATGGAAGGACAAGTGAGCTGACTGAGTGGGCACGAGTGTGTCCTGATAGTCACCAGGGGCTCCAGAGCAAAATAATAAAGTAGTATTCAGTTATAACTTGAATGTGTTTATTGTTTATTCTTATCAAAAAGCTTAAATTTTGGTGCATTTTCAATACTGAGGTTCAAAACCATTTTGAAAGTCAAAAATTCTATCTCCTATAGTTAGGTTAAGCCCAGTCTGCACAGATGTGATCCTCTGTCATTTAAGTTACTGGTGCAACTCTTTATAACATGTTTCTGCTGCAACGAGTCAACTACCATGAATGTCTAGCATTTGTAAAAGATAATCTTGAGGTAGTTATACTTGCAAACACACACAGGGGAGAGTTGGATGGTTTAACTGTGGAAGAGCTAACTTAAGTATCAGAAGGATGCTTGTCCTTCCCAGAGATTAGTGCTAACGAAGATGGAAACCAAGAAAATGTTAATTAGGGTGTCAGGTGGGCTTTTTACATGTTCATTTGAAAATGGATAGGCAATATAGCTACATCACAAGGTGAGGACTGCTAATGGGAAAAATGACTAAACGGATGGGGCTGGGTATAAAAGGTAGTGCTTCTTCATCTGCACTGGTGTCACTGAGCTCATGCTGAGTTGAAGGATACGAACCTCAAAGCTCCAAAACACAGGCTAATTTGGCTCATGCTTACAAAATGGTACAAAAGGGCTGGTGAAGCACTTTTCATCAATATGAATATTCTGCAGTCTTGTCCCAAACTGTAAGAATTTTGTTTGCATACACTAAATCCAGTAATATGCAAAGTTGGCAGTTAAACAAGTATATTTATTATCCCACCAACCATTCTTTATCTGATCTTTTCAGCACCACAGGACCTCAGCAAATTTTCTGGGTTGAGTTATTGATCTAACTGAAAGTTTTTACTTATTAAATTATGAACCTTTAATTTCTTTGGCTTGGTTTAATACCTAGTTCATGGCTTTCTAGCTGTATGTGTGTACATGCATTTTTCTAAATGTGTATGAACTAAGCAAGCCACTGTGTGGAAATTTTCAGGTATTATTTACAGGTACACATTTGCAAATCCACTGTTCTACAAAAGATGTCATGTGTACTACAAGAAAAAATTTTGTATGCTAGCTTCAATATGGTATATTTCAGCAAACTGCCATGATGACTCCCATTATTGTGTTTTAGCATTTCTGAACTGGACTTCTGCTGAAGTCAGCCAAATCCCATTTCTCAAAATCACACGATTCTGAATTTTGCAAATTGAAATTAGTTGTCAACTTTTGGCGTTATCTAAAGTTTCAGAAAGGGAAGCAGTTTCAATTTTGTGTACCACCGCAATATGATACAGCCTAGTCTGATTTGTTCTGACATTCAGAGTTGGTATACAGCTTCTCAGTCTGAGTCCTACAGGCTTGATCTACTTTGCTTCAGTGATACGTTTGTGCGGTTAGCTACACTTGTGTGCGTTTGTATTCACTTTTTTTTCTCCAGAATAATGTGGTCTAGGATATTACTTTCTGTCATCTAGTATGAGCCATGTCTTGAGTTCCTCAAATGTGTTCTCAATAAAGTTTAGATTTATCACTACACTAGCAACTGGCAGGTTAATTAATGCCTAACTGATCAGCTTCATTTCTAATTTCCTAATAAGGTTTGGTTGTCAACTGCTAACAGCATCCTTGTGCAGGTCTTACTATTTATTATAAGGAAGCAACCCCATAAACATTTACACGTAAAGATACAAACCTCTTTGTCAGCAGATAAGGCGCTATGTCTCTTATAATCAACATTCTTGAGCCTTTAAATTCACTTTGCTTTCCTAAAAGACTGCTAGCTATGTCATTTAGAATTCCAGTACATTTATCTCATACTTTGATAAATCCCATGACTGCTTAAGCCTGTCTGTTTCTCTCCTAATGTTACATCTATGCACTTTTTTGTGGATGTGGGGAATCTTCGCTTTGTTTGAGAACTGTCCTGTTTTTATGCCACATATCCCTTTTCGATTAATCTTGGAACATTTTTCTTGTAAGATCGTAACCTGAATGTTAAATAAATAAATAAAAATATATTAAGTCTACCATCAATTGTATCCCTTTTCTGAGGATAATGGAGCCAGGAGAATATCTGCATGATTCACATTCACAGAAGGAACAAAAGCCTTCACAAGGGACACTTGGCAGCAAAGGTTAGGCATTTTAAAACGGGCTTTAAGATAATGACCTGAACAGTTTCGTATTTGGAATGTTAAAAGCTTTCTGATACAGCTATTTGTCAGAAACAAATACACATGACGTGCATGGAGCTACTTAAGTCACAAGTCAGACTGCATGCATTACAAATGTCGCACAATCCCCATGTGTTCTCTGTGGGAAGGGTCATGGTTCAGCAATGGCATCTTTTATATTAGAAATTTCTTAAACTCTATTTAGGCCAGTGTGGTGGACAAGAAGATTCACATGATATGGTGGATCTGTCATCTCATCTCAAAGAAAACTGACAGCATCTGTAGTTTTCTACTGTACTTAAAAACAGAAGAATAAGTTTTATGGTTCTCTGAGTACTTTTGAAACATATATACATTTTTTTATTCATTTAACTGGGAAAAATCAATGGATACATTCTGCTTCAGAAGTTACCAATGAGTACTGCTTGGGTAAAGCGTCTTGTTCAGAACTGGCCATGTGGAAGGAATCAATCTTTATATCTTTAACTACACAAAGCAGTTTAACAGCTTAGAGCCTTAATCCTCTGTGGTAACTGCTGGATTCATTTCTCATGGCTACATTTTAATGTAAAACTAGCCAAACAAAGAACTGGTAGGCAGAAGTAGTGTAAAAAAAAAATGTTTAATAAAAGCACAAACGTAATTCAGAAAATAAAAAACACAAGGTAGGTGCTTTCATACTAATACTAGGTACTTCAGATCTAACTTCAAAATGCATCTCAAGCATCATTATATACATCAGTGTTTAAGGTCACGTGACTCCAATAAAGGCTTAATTGGAATAAAATAATTTAACCCTTTGCCACTTGTCGCTTGTAAAATAGTCATCCACTTTATTTCAAGACATTCAGTGAGAGTCCTAATGTCACTGTAGCCTTTTAAACTAGACCTAAAAATTTCTAAAACCGTAAACTTAAACCAATGGTTATTTCCCATGCTGTTAACATGTTGGAGACAGTATTCCTATCATCACCTCTGTTAATACTATATAAATGTTCCCTAATGCGGTCTCTAAGACATCTGTTTGTCTTGCCAGCATAGAAGGCTTCACAAACCAAACAGGAAGCATAATACACCAGATCACAAGTGGCACAGTTGGCATAGAGGTTAATATTAAAAATGTGTTCAGTATCTGGATGTATGAACTGATCATCCATTCTAATATATTTACAAGCATTACAATGATGGCAAGGATAGATGCCTATTTTACACAGATTGTTGTCATTAGATGTTAATGATAAAGATTTGTAACACAACATTTTCTTTAAAGATGGACAATTCATGAAACAGAAAGAGGGTGTATTACCTAACAACTCTTTACATTTTGTATCTGACATGAGTACTGTCCAGTGCCTCTTAACTATACTGCAAACAGAATGTGTCATTAGAGTAATTAACGCTCATTCGTATAGGATGCGGTGACTGATGATCATTGCCACTATCATGACTAACTTGATTTTCAAAGAACGGCCTAGTACGAGTATCCCCCAAAGAGATGGTATCATTCTGTGCCATAGTAATGTCATTGTCACTATACCCTCTATTTAAAAAAAATAGCTGTCAAATTGTCAAACGATTCATACATATCAATATCTTTTGTGTGAAGTCGTGCTGCTCTAAAAAACTGCCCCTTTAGAACATTACGTTTCACATGTTTAGTATGCATGCTGCGAGCATACTCGCATATGTATATAATATATATATAATGTATATATTGTATATAATATATAATATAAAAAACTTCCACAGTTGAAGACAACCGACCCAAAAAAGTAATGAAACTGTTTTTAATGGACGTAACAAGGATGCAAAACCAAACAGCAGTCAAAATTGGATCAAGCGCTTTCGCCTGGTTAGTACCAGGCTTTATCAAGAGGTCGGTTGTCGTCAACTGTGGAAGTTTTTTATTACTTGGACTTTGTGGTAAACTTTGATATAATATAATATATATATATATATATATATATATATATATATATATTATAATTAATATTATATATATAAAATGTATATAATGTTTAAATGTGGCTTTTGGAATTTTCCTTGTTCTCACACCCATTATCAGATATCATGTCCTGGTGTTACTCCTAGCCCAGGATTATCTGTTTTCTTTGACTAAGCAGGAAGGTTATAGCTATCAGATGACATGAGGCACTTGGCTCACAGCACAGCAGCTTTCTTGAAGGATTGCCTGCACTTTTCTTCTAGTTGTCAAGGACATTGCTGCTGCAGTGTTTCTAACCTGACCACATGCTGAAGATGTTAATTCTGGTTCCTGAACGATAGTATTCTCAGTGACCAAAGAGAAATTTATTACAACCAAATAATTTGAGCGAGACTGCAGGAAAAAAAATTTGTTCACAGCAGGTAGGAACATGACACCACCGAAGCTGAAAAACTGCACATTTTGAAGGTACATCAGTCTTGGGAGTTTACTGTATTATTTAATAAATTCAGGAAGCAGGATTGCCTTACGGTATGGAATAGGAGATGACTCTACTCACCCTGTCCAAAGAAATGATTATTATTATTTAAATTTTTGCCTTCTGTATGCTGGCCTCCATAAATCCACTTTCAGTGAGTTCTAGTGTTATCACAGACTGGCAGCATATTGTGAAGAAACGCATGCAGGGGTAAATGCCAATCCACAAACTCAAAGGACAGCCACTGCCGGATGTTCAGATCTTCCTAGTCCTGTCTGTTTGCGATCAAAGCATCACAGTCTTTGAGGTTTATCTGAGGCAATATCATTGCTAACTGAAAATAAACCCTAAAAAGTAAAACCAGTTTGCAAGCCTGTGTTATGCATGCTGTAAAACAGGAAGGAACTCATTTGCTGCATCAGCAGGATATCTTTAAATTCCTGTATGCTACGGAATACTTCTTGCATCATAAGCACCACACACACATAAATGTGGTGTTAATTTTGCATCATTCTACTTTCTGTAATCTCTACCTCAATTGTATCGACTATTGAACCCCTGTTGCTGCAATCTTCAATCGTGCATATTCTCCTCATGTGCAAACAATCCACAGTTCTTTAATGTTTTCCATCCCATCCAGCATAGTGCATTACTATTTTGCTCAGAATGTCAAACATCTATTAACTACATGTACATTACTCAGTGCTTCTAACTGATTTTCCATCTGTCCAGTATAAGATACCACCAACTTTTTGTACCAGTATTAAGTTTAATTTACAAAAAATATTGCTTCATAGTTGGTCTTTTTTCAATATAATGCTATATATGTACTTAAAAGCTGCCTTGTAATATCTACCTTTTAAATTGGTTTGTTGTTGTACATCTTAGGTTTTTGTTTGTTAGATATTTTCTCTCTCTAAATTTTAACTACTTTGTACAGACTACCAGTTTCCTATTCTTTGACTGGACTCTGTTTTCTTCCCAAGAATCCACTGAGAATGGCTCAGCCCATCCGAACAGTCCAAGTAAACAAAAGCAGACAGATAAATCTGTAATATGTGAGTGAGTCTGTGTGGGTGTGTGTGTGTGTGTGTGGGGGGGGGGGGTTGTTACTGAGAATGGGGCTAGTACTGCAATATCATTAAATACAGGTATATTTTATATTTTAGGAAATACGATGATAGCAGTGCCACAAATCTTTCAGTGAAATGAGTATTAAAGGCAATCTTATTTTGTGAATGTGTCTATCCAGATGAAGCTTGTCTTTTAATCATCCCACATAGTCTTACTCATGCTCCTAGTTTGTTCATAAACTCATCACATAATTAACATAAATGTGTTTATGCAAGGCACATACTCAGGTGATACAAGAAATACAACATAAAATATGCAATAGCTGTAAAGTACATGCTAAGACATTTTTGTTTCTTAGTATTATACAGTTTACAGTGGACTAGAAGTTTATATGTTGGCACTATTCTGGTCTTTGGTCTGCTAACAGAGATTTATAAAAGGGTTGCCTGATGAAGAACCTAATTAACAAGCAACAATCAGAAATATATTAAAATGTATTGATATGGCACAGCAGTACATTTTGTTGAAGTACAAAGTAAGTACACATTCTCTGTCAAATGTAGTAAGAGCTAGATTGAAAGTGGTCCTGCTTAACAGTCTATGTAGTAGCCTCTCACTTAAGTCTTGCTTCATTTCTTATTCTGTTTTCAGAAGTTTTACATCTATGGTGATGCTAGTTTCTAATGTGGTTGCAGTATGCTCCATTTCGGCTTTCTGAAATAATTTTGAGTAAATTTGTTTGTAAAACTTTTTCTTGTTCATACAGTGATAAATAATTCCAGTTTCAATTTATTTATTTATTTATATTTGTTTACCACGGTAGTGCACTGATTAATACTGACCAGTTTCAGGCTTATCCCAGGTATTTAAGCAGCTGCCCTGTGCATATTGTGTTATCTGTCCTGCTGGACGTCATTCTGTACAGTTAGTAATAAAACATAAAAAGCGGTGTCTTAATTTTCTCAGCAGTTAAACCACGCTGAATACTTTGATTCTTGCTTGTGGGCCACCACCCCTCCAACATCAAATATGCAACAGCAAGCAACCAGGGCCAATATGATGATCTGAAGTAGTTAACTTCATTTGTGCAGCAACCTATGGGATTCGGATTCAACAGTTTTCAACAGCTTAGATCCGAGCTCCAAGCTCCTCCCCCTACCCATAATCCCCTGCCAACTCTGACTGACCTCAGATCTAGTTTGCCACGGTTTAACCAACAACAGCTCGATCTTGAGTTCCAGACGTTTAGAGGTTTTTTTGTGAGAAAAATTTTACTTTTTCTTTCTCTTTTCTACCCTACTTGGTTGTGAGTGCTTTCAGGCCCCTTTTTGACTAAAATCCTCCCTAGCTTAACTTTATATTTTTTGTAATTAACCTCCCCCTTCCCTCGTGTTTCCGTTAGGGTTGTGTGTGCGTGTTTGGGGCCTAACGTGTGTGGCTGTCCTTCTTTAATTAAAATGTCTGAGGCCCCAAAGTGTATTTTTTCTAAGTGCACCGAGTGTGGCCATAAGCTGTCCCCGGCGGATGGCCACACTCGGTGCGTGCTGTGCCTTGGGCTTGAGCACCTCTCTTCTGGTTGTTCCATTTGTGCGGCGTTCAACCCCAGGGCACTTAAGGACCGGAGGTCTAAGCTGATCCTGGCGGGTCTTCTGCCCCCGGATTCGGCTTCTACCTCCGGTCCTTCCGTGGCTCCCGCTGCGGTGGCTGCCACTCCTGCTTCCCTCCCCCGGCTGGGACTCAACCTCCCGCCTTAGGCCCGGAGGAGAGGGAGGCTAGGAAAGAGAAAAGGAGGGAGAAACACCACAAGCGGCGGGTCTTCTCCCTCCAGGACTTCTGGGTCTACTCCTTCTCGGATCCGGTCTCCTTGCTTTTCACCGGGTCCTGAGGAGGAGGAGACCCGATCTCCCTCGAGGTCATCGAGGCGGCACTCCTGTCCCGCCTCGGTGGCTTCATTGAGATCGACCTGAAGCCTCACAGATGCAGATTTGGACCGGATGATGAGAAGATTCCTCCAGGCCCAACTGCAGATGGGAGTGCTCCTGCCTCCCCCCCCCACCGGGGGGAGCTCGACCCCCTTCTTTGCCCTGATAGCTCCTTCTCCGTCCCGGGCTCGGAGTCTTCGGAGCCGGGCAGCCTTGGAGCCGGGGGTGTGTCGGCGCCGATTGTCTCGGGTACTTCGGCGCTGACACTTCCCTCAAGTCTGTTGGGTCCATTTTCGTCGGATCCGAGCTCTCGGAGCCGAGGGCTGAGCTTCGGATCTGGGGGTATCAGTATGCCTTCGGCTCCGTCCAGGTCGGAGCATGCTGGTCCCTCGGATCCGATCGCTTCGGCACCGGCCCCAATCCATCCGTCAGATCTGAGTGAGGGTCTGCTTTCGGATCCTAGGGAGAGCAGCTCTCCCTCGGCATTCGACATAGTGGAGAGGGCTCTGTCGAGAGATTCCAGGCCCCCGGCCCTTACCACAGCTCCACCCTGCACTCCTTCTCTGTTGGGCCCGACTTCCATCACCCAGCCCCAAGGACAGTCTGCTTTGACATCCCAGGTCGTTCCTTTGGAACAAGATGTTGCTGGTGAGACCTCCTTAGACAGCCCCCCCCGAGGAGGTTCCTCACAAGCGAAAGTGCAAGAGGAGGCACCTGGACTCCCCCGAGCCCTTGACTGAGGACACGGATTTGGAGGAAGGGGATGGCTCCCCAAGATCACCCCCTGAAGATGTCTCTTTCGGTGACATCATGGAGATGCTCAGGATAAGGGGGGGGTGGTCTGCCCCAAAGCCTACCTCGGACGAATCTGTGTTCCTGAAGGCATTTGAAGCAGGCCCGTCTACCTCTTGGGTGTCCCCTCCGGCCGACCCCCTGGTAGATTTGATTACTACCAGGGCATGGAAGGAGCCAGACACTGTGAAGCCAGTCCCCAAGCGCCCAGATAAAATTCTTAGCCCCCCCTCCAAGTCCCATTGGAGTAAGGGTCCCCCTGTAGATGCCATGTTGGTGGCGGCAGCCACCAAGAGGGAACTAGCTCAGGAGAGTCCCTCGGTCCACCCCCCCGAGCAAGGAGTCTTGGTCGATGGACCGTTTAGGGAAGCGGGTTTTTAGTTTGGCTACCTTCTCTGTGAAGTCGCTGAACTACATGGCACATGTTCTTCGACTGCAGCGGGACCTTATCAAAGAGTATGCTGCATCACCCCCCAAGTCCATGTCGGCGGAGGACAAACAGTTGCATTCCACCCGGATGGCCACTCTCCAATCTATATCAAACACCTCTATGCGGCTACTGTCCCATGCCACGGAAGGAGCCGCTAGAGCCAGCGGTGCGGGCCTCGTCATGAGGCATCAGGCCTGGCTCCGTCACTGTGATTTCGCAGAACCCTTCAAGGCATCTTTCATTAATGCCCCTTTCGATGGTTCTGCCCTTTTTGACAAAACCATTCGCAATACTTTGGTCCAGAGAGAGAAGGAAGGGAAGACGTCTGCCATTGGAGTCTGCTTCTCTGCTCCCCAGAGGTCCTTCTCCAAGAACCAAAAGGGACAGAAGAAGATGTGGTTCCGGAAGTCGCAACAGTCCCGTCCCGCTCCGGACTCCCAGCCCTTCCGCGGCAGAGGAGGGCAGGGTGGACGCCGCCCTAGAGGCAGAGGGGGGGCCCGAGGAACTTTGGATCCAGAGAACCTTTCTCGGACCAACCCATGCAACACCCCTGAGGGGTTGCCCGACTGCTCCACTCTGGAGACAGTCGGGGGGCGTTTCTCGAAGCACCTAGCAGCTTGGGAGTCCATCACGACAGACCGCTGGGTGCTTCGTATCATATCCAGAGGATATCAGATCCCCTTCTCTCTTTACCCACACAGCCCCAGATACCTCCTCGATGTCCCACCCGATCAGCGGGAGGCCGCAGCAGTGGAAATCCAACAGTTGCTGGAAAAAAGAGCCATCCAACACGTCCCCCCAGACCAGTGCGGATCGGGTTTTTACTCCAGGTTCTTCTTGGTGCCAAAAAAGACAGGGGACTTAAGACCAATCTTCGACCTCTCCCCCCTGAACCTGTCAGTAAACAAAGAGAAATTCCGCATGGTCACCCTTCAATCCATTCTCCCCCTCTTGCGGGAGAATGGAGAATGACTGGATGTGCTCTATAGACCTCAAGGATGCGTACTACCACATTCTGATGGACAGGCGATCCAGAAGGTTCCTCCGCTTCCGGCTAGGAGCCAGTCATTACCAATTCAGGGTCCTCCCCTTTGGTCTCACCACAGCCCCCAGGGTGTTCACCAAAGTGTTAGCGGTGATAGCGGCCCACCTGTGGCTCCAGGGAATTCAGGTTTTCCCATACCTGGATGACTGGCTCCTGACTGCCGCTACAAGGCATCTACTCTGCGCAGCCAGAAACTACTTTCTTCGTCTAGGTCCCCGGCTGGGGATCACTATCAACATAGAGAAGTCGTCTCTTGCCCCGTCTCAGACCATAGACTTCATAGGGGCCAGATTAAACACAAACAAGCTCCTAGCCTTTTTGACCATGGACTGGCTACGAATCCTGAGCTACATGTGCGGGCCATTATACAATCCCCAGCTCCTCCAGCGGAATTGGCCCTGAGGGCTCTAGGTTCAATGGCGGCAGCAATCAATCTATTGCCAATGGCGCATTTGAACATGAGGGTCTTACAATGGACCCTCCAAGTCCAGTGGTCCTTTCTTCAATATCCTCTCAGCCATCCCATTCCCCTGAGCAGGGCTTGCAAGAGGGCCCTCTTATGGTGGCTCCAATCTCCAGACCTCCAGGAAGGACGCCCCTTTTCTATGGCCCCTCCCCTAGCCACAGTGACCACGGACACCTTCCGCCTCGGGTGGGGGGGGGATTGTTCGGGCAGGACAGTCCAAGGCACGTGGGACCTCACGGAGACTTCATTGCATATCAATGTCCTAGAGATGAGGGCAGTGCTGTTGGCGTTGCAAGCACTTCAGGACCTTCTTCCTGTAGGAACGATTGCGATTCAGATGGACAACATGTCTGTTGTCTGGTACATCAACAAACAAGGAGGAACCAGGTCATACCCACTCTGTCGAGAGGCCATGAGGGTGTGGGAATAGGTGATCTCCACCAACCGTTTTCTCATAGCAATGCACATTCCGGAGCAGTCCAACATCCTAGCAGACAGACTAAGTCGCACCATCCTGTTACCATACGAGTGGTCTCTGAATCTCGAGGTAGTGAATCGGATTTTCGCCGAATGGGGTCAACCCTGTTGCGATCTCTTTGCCTCTCCCTCGAACACAAAATGTTACGAATACTTCGCTCTCATCCCCCCCCCCCCCAGGGAATCTCCGAGAGACACTCTGGTGCATGCTTGACCTCCCAGTCTACTTTATGCTTACCCTCCTCTTCCTCTGATGCTAAAGTTTCTGCAGAAAGCCAGTCTGTTGGGGAACAGGATAATCCTCATTGCCCCATTCTGGCCTCGTCAAGCCTGGTTCCCTTACCTTTGGTCTCATCTGATGAATCCTCCTTGGATACTGGATCCCCTTCCGGATCTAATATCCCACCCCCTAGATCTCCCAGTCCCGAACCTGGACAATCTCAAGCTCACAGCTTGGCTGCTCCAGTTCCACTCGTAGCTAGGACTCCCGGTATCTCTTCCCCTGTTAAAGATGTCCTAGTAGCAGCGCACACGCCTTCTACTAGAAAGATCTATAGTAGCAAATGGAAGCATTTCTCCATTTGGGCGGAACGTCGAAATTTGGATCCTTTCACAGCTCCTTTGCCCGCTGTATTAAACTTCCTGTCAGGGCTGTTTCATCAGGGGGCTAGCTTCTCCACAGTCAAGGTTCAACTAGCAGCTATCTCTCATTATCACGTGGGAAATGAACTGGGCCCTTTGATCGCCACAAAATTGTGTAAGACCTTTCTGAAGGGCACCTTTCTGCTCAGACCTCCTGTGAAGGATGTAGTCCCTCCTTGGGATTTAACGCTGGTGCTTCAGGCCTTGACAGCTCCCCCGTTTGAGCCTGCAGCTTCAGTAGATCTTAAATTCTTGTCATGGAAAACGGACTTTCTTGTCGCTATCACCTCGGCTCGAAGGGTCTCTGAACTACAAGCCCTCTGTGTAAAACCCCCATACTTGACTTTTCACAAGGATAGAGTTTACCTCAGGACCAATCCCTCTTTTCTTCCCAAGATTGCGTCTGAGTCGAATATTAATCAGTCCATTAACCTACCAGTCTTTTTTCCTAGTTACCAAAACAAAGGGGAATACAAATTACACTCACTGGATGTGCATAGACAACTTTGCTTCTACATCCACAGGATATCTTGTCATAGGCAATCTGACCAGTTGTTCGTCTCCGTTGCCAAATTTAACTTGGGTAAATCTGTGTCTAAAGTCACGCTGTCTAGATGGATTTCGCAGTGTATCCTTTTAGCATATGAAAGTTCTGGCAGGCCCGCACCTCAGGGAGTCCATGCCCACATTAGTCGATCTATGTCTACCTCTGCGGCCTTTACAGCTAGAGTCTCTTTGGATGATATTTGCTTGGCAGCCACTTGGGCCTCATCTCATACCTTTATCAATCACTATAAATTGGACATTATCTCCAGAGGGAGAGCATCCTTTGGCTCTGCAGTGCTCCGGAACATCCTTCCATGAAGGCCGCCCAAGGTTCAGGTAGCTGGGGACTCTGTCCCATAGGTTGCTGCACAAATGAAGTTAACTACTTCAGATTAAGAAGTTATGTACTCACCATAACATTCCATCTGAGTAGGTAAACTTCATTTGTCAGCAACCGTCCCTTCCACCTGCCCGCTCACCTTTGGATTTTTTTTTTCATACTCAGGTTTACACGGTGTGTTACCTATTTTATATTTGAGAGTAATTATCTTCAAGCAGTATCTGCTTTTGGGCAAACTCGATCTGAGGTCAGTCAGGGTTGGCAGGGGATTATGGGTAGGAGGAGGAGCATGGAGCTCGGATCTAAGCTGTTGAAAACTGCCGGCTCGGATCCGAATTCCATAGGTTGCTGACAAATGAAGTTTACCTACTCAGATGGAACGTTATGGTGAGTACATAACTTCTTATTATCACTGAGCAACTAAGGCTTTAGTTACAAATACAAGATGCGTGCAAATAGTCATAGAGATAATTGTCACTGATTGACATAATCCTAGGTTGATGATTGCCAAACAGGCATTTTAATTTGTTTATTAATGTCAATTATTAAACATTTGTAATAAAGTCCCTTTCATTTCTTTAAGACATGTCCCACAGTGCTCTTGTTTTTCAAGTTATGTGCTTTAATCCAGGAGGGAGAGGGGCTTTAAAAGGAAAAAGAAAAAAAAAATCTGAAAACAGTAAATTTCCCAACATAACCATACAAATTAAGGGGAGAATTATAAATGTAGTTTTCTGTCTTCACAATCTAAGTATACAGAAGTGACCAGTGAGGGCAGGTGTTAGTGACTGCACTCTTGTCAGCCATAATAATAACAATATTCCTGGAACAGAACACCTTATTTATCTACTTACCTGTTCAAATGTAATTATTCAACCTGACAGTGTCATAACTGGCTAAGTCGGAAGTAACTGATATTTACCTGCAACATATACATGTACAAATACACAGTTTGCAGTAACAAGTAGCTCCAATATAATTTTGCTAGGTAAAATGCATCTAGAAAATTTAGGAAAAATGTGGACAACATTTAGCTAACAATGAAAATTTTGCAGTGATGGTTCTGGATGCCAGAACTGAACTGAAGCTATCAGGCAGAAATTTTAACCACAAAGGCACCATCATACCTACTAATTGATTGGGTAATCCAATAGTCTAGTTATGAAGCCTTTGGATGAACCACTCTCAAAAGAAAGGGAAGCTTGCTAATTTAGATCAAGCAATACTAAACCAGATGCAGCAGTGTCACTTATCTTTCACTTAAAATAATTTATAAATATTCAGCAACTTGAGTAATCTAAGCAATCAGTAACTAAATATAGTTACTCTGACTGACTTACAGATGAGCAAAATCTTAACAGATAATGTAGATACTCACTGATAAGGTTTTTGATCCACTGAGGCCGTTTATGGGCAGGTATATGGACACCAAGAAAATAAACTGGTACACCCGAGAGGGCAATTCCAATGCCAATAAGTGAGTTTATGGTGTCACTGTAGAGAGGAACGGCAACAAGGAAGATGGTGCAGCAGCAGAATATAATAGGGAACACCAAATTAAGCTGTAAGAAATAACATGTTTCAGTCTGAATATGATCAGCATAAGCTTTAATCAACATAATTATTGAAGAAAACATTTTACCACTTATTTTCCTGTAATATAACACACCACACCAATTTGCAGTACTCATCTGTACACCAAGGAATAAACCCAACCACCACATCTAGACACAATGGGATATTAGGCAAATAAAATATCTTATGCTCACATATACATGGAGACAGTTATCAAGACAGCATTCCTGTCTCATTCACAGAGTGGAAGGAAATAAAAAGCTGGTATTGCAAGAGACGTCTAGGAGCTTGCATTCTGGGAAAAAAATAGATCAAACCTCATTTGGTTCATAGAGTTAGCAAGCAACATTTTAGGGTACCTATGCCACAAACAGGGATCCCACTGTTCAAGTTAAAGTTTATTATAGTACTTATTAACTAAGTACTTTCCATAAAAAAAAATGTATGTGTAAGAAACTTGCGAGCTGTGTGAGTGCACCTGGGGTAAAAAACAAAAAAACTTTCACCTCAGTAAAACAGGAAATCTGGAATATTTTAAGATTAAGTTAGGCATTCATTAAGGGATCACAACAGTATCTGTACATAAGACAGTCTGACCATAAACAGTTATTACCTGGATGCATATAAACCCAGCATATCTAAAGAGGTTGATAATCCCATCATTTCCTCATCATTTTACTACAGGATGTTTGAATCTATTTCACTGTAGTAAGACCAGCAACAGAATATGAAAAAAGATATCAGTCTGACTGAAGAAATATAAATGGGGGACAAAGTTGATGCTTTTCAGTTAATATTTTGAAAAGTTGGCTTAATCCATATGTATGCTTCAGTATTATAGTGACATGTCCTTCAGAAGTAAGACTACTGGATAAATACTACCAGTACATACATCTTTGACTGTGTAGGCTATTTCAAGGGGGGTCCGTTTAAAAATTAATTTAAGGGGTGCCAGAACACCAAACAAATTCATGCCATAACATTTGCTAACATTAATCAAGGAATGCCAGAATATGAACATAATATAATTTGTTCCCATTACAGGTTACACACTACTCCAAGCGACAGTGTGTCAGAATATCTACAAACATTTGCAGTAAATTAACATTAACAGGCGAATTTAGAGCTATCAAGTGTGTGTTGTCCAATTAACTACAGATGAAATATTACACGGACATGGGCCCAGAATGGACTCCTGGGGAACTCCACCTGCACAGACATGGACCCAGAATGGACTCCTGGGGAACTCCACATGCCCCCTGCTCCCAGATACAAAAGTCTCCACTACACCATACTCAGTTTCATATCATACAGTATCATATCATACATACATAGTATCATACAGTTTCCTATTAGTCATACATTTTGATATGTAGTTCATAATGTATTAAGGTTAAATTCTTGTAATGCTTCAAGTGAAGCAGTTGTTTTTTTTTCCAAAATACAAGTGATGGAATATGAGAAATATGAGCAAAGTGTTTAAAATTATCTTTCTAATTCTAAAGTTACCAAAGGAAGCAAAAAAGGTGGCCAAATGACAAGTATTGTAATTAAGTCAGAGTTGTCACCTCCCAGTGGTCCATTGTGGGACTCATGAGTTTAGCTAATAAATCAATGTGAGTGTGGTTAAACATGTCATTTCAACATGAGAGTAGTGAAGGAGACGGTGCAGTTAATGACTTCATGAAGTTATATTATAGCAACAGCATACTGAAATCCCTCTCACAAACCATTTAATTATGCAGCCTATAACAATAAAATTTAAACCTTACTAGAAGAACACATGCACACATTACACATTATATAGCTGTAACAGTAAAAAGTAAACTTTATTGGAAAAAACACACTATGTATACAATTAGACAAGTATGTTTACTGTAAAGTCAAAAATGCAAGAAACTAAAACTTCTACATATTGCACAATAGCCATAAGGAAATGTTCTTACCACAACTAAGAGACTAAAAGAAATTCTATATAGTTGTACACTAACGATAGGGAAATATTCTGAACTCGGGCAAGAAACTAAAAAAACATACTGCACAGTATATTAAACTAAAAAAATATTTTAACACACATTTATATTTTCAACACAGATTTCATTACACAGCGTGCATTCATTTCCATTGTTTAAATAATTAGATACAGACAATAAAAAAATCACACATTTCTTCAGTTTAAAGTTGTACTTTTCCATTTGATTTTATGAAAGGAAGTGTGGAGTTTGACATAATGATTGAATTAAAGTCGCTGCATTTCATGCAGTAATTTTACATATGTCCATTTATTTTTAAACAAAAAATAAAACTCTTCAAGCATGGTTGACGTTGGTATTGACAATAGTCTTAACAATTACTGGCTATTGTACAGGCAGCTTGGGTCCAACTCTGAAAATCATATGCCACTTTTCTCCTAGTGATAAGATAATTCTTGGAGAAGAGGGACTTGATTGTCCAGTAGTCCTGGAAGAGAATCTCTTCATCAGTGTCCCTGAGGGCAGTGGTTATACTAAGTAAATCAGTGACTGCAAATGCCTTGGTTAAAGTCCGTTTTGACAGCTTAACCATGTAGTAGGCATCACTAAACTCAGTCCACTGCTTCAGGTGTCTCCAATCTCTTTTCAACTTGTTACAAGAAGTGCTGTAACCCCTTCCACAAAAAAAGCATGTTCAACTCTTGCAAGCAGTTTTCTCTTTAGAGTAACCATCCCTGAAGAGGTCTTTGCAGTTTTCCAGTATACGTATGTGCTGAATGAAGTGAACAAGAACAACACTGAGAAAGTACAGTTAATACTGGGGCAGTGTAGGCAATGTCCTGTCTCCATGCTGACTGCCTGAGAAGTACTGCCATATCTGCCAGGAGTCTACTCTGTTATCTGGGAGACAAAATGCAATGGCATTGCTGAGGTATTTTGACTACTCTGTCAATGGCTGGAAGGATTGAAACTCACCTTACTGGCACATACTTAAGAGGATTTTTGAATGACATGACACAGAACTCACAAAAGTCTTTCAATTCTCTGGTCCTTTTGGCAGAACACAAGAAATAGCTGAACAATTCATAATGAAGATTTCTACTTCACATGGGAGTTGTGCTGCAGATTTTTTTTTTTTGGATGTATTATGAATGATGTGGGCACCACAATTAGTTTTTCGAGTGATAAGTAGTCTTAGTCTAGTATACAGCCCTGATTTCTTGCTTTAGTTTACACTGACATTATCCGACCCATGCACTTATACTTTGCCTCACTGCAAGGAGCGCATACCACTCAACTGTACTGAATTCCTCAATATTTCCTGGTTTTGAGCTCAAAATAATAATAGAGTGCCAAGAATTCCTGATTGGCCCTTTAAATCCCTATTTCGGTGTGCAGACAAGAGGCTCCAATAATAAATTAATAAAAAAAAACACTCCGTGGTGGCAGTGTCTTCTCCTTTAATGAGTTCCACGCGTGCTTCACAGACACGGATGTAAACTCAGTCCACACTAGAATCCCTGTGACTGACTATAAAGTCTAGTAAATAATGACTGGTTTGTGACCCTTTTTTGAAAAGCCAGTGCAATGAATTTTAGTGCCTGGAGAAGCAGAGGTAATATGCCTATCCTAAGTATTGCAGACAGCATTTTTTTTTTCTTTTTGTCTGTAACCCAGCTTTACAGAATTATAATGATGGCTGTTCTCTGAATATCACTGTTGATGAATCCGAGCTTCTAGAAAAAAAAAAAAATCAGAAAGAAGAGTTAGTACTACCACAGTATTCCGACCCTGCCACTTAGTCCTCCCTAATAGGCGCTTTGATGCTTACAGAGAACATAACCCACTTCCCAGTAACCTAGAAAGGGCATAACTATGTATTGTCATATGCACAACTAAAAAAACATTGAACTAGAAATGCCGGTGACAAAATTTGATGCACTTTTCCAGTACAGATCAGAAGAAACAGGAGAAGGTTCTTTCACATTTACCTCTCTAAAAAAGGAGGCAGGACTCAGGAGTGATAGTTTTTAGAGAACGGTTCCATCTCTAATGGACATGAGTAAACTGGTAAATGGTTCATCTCCCAGGCCCATGCTTACACTTATTAAGGGTATTAGAACTTGTCAGAGATTTGGGATGCATGGCTACACTTAAAAATGCCCGTGTGATCATTAGGCTAGTAAACACTTATGTACCTATGAATCTAGTGGATGATGATAGTATCACAGTTGAGTGATGCAAAGCTCTTTCTGTATCCTGCGTATGCATAGATTGCTATCATCGAGTTGTATTTAATATATAAAAATCTTATAACTGTGTTCCAGTTTGGGACTCACCCTTGTCAAAATATTGGTAAGAAAAATGTAGAGAAAAAAAGTATAGAGTTTTATCATACCCCTCTGACCGGAAAGAAAAAGTCCAACCAAGTTATGTAGTAGGGGCCATAGAAGTACCTTCCTTGTTAAGCAGTACTGGATTTTCTTCTCACACAGCACACTGGTCTCATATCTCCAGACTCCAGTATAGGCACTGAACCAATTGCTCATTCATATGTCACATGCCTCTGAGAATATTGTTAATGTAAAGGGTGTTGTTCTCTAGCTTTGCAAGACTAGATGAGTTGACCTACAAAATCAATTTTTTTTCCCTATCCATGCAGAAAATTCACTGCATTCCTTTTTCGTTATGCAGCCTTGTTTTATATTCACTTTGTGATAACAGTGTTGAATTGTTTCTTTAGGAAAGAAGGTGTGAAAAAAAATAAATTATTTGTATGTATTTGATTTTAATGAAAAGTAGTGCTGCATGGTATTCAGTTTGCATATACGGGACATAACTTAATGGTGTTTAGGTCATGGTATTATGTACTTCTGTTATGTCATATTTGTTTTTATTGTTTTGCCATTTTGCCTGTTTGATCATACTGAAAGTGATATATTTTGGATTGGTCTACTTGACTTACTAACTTAAAAGTAAGATAAAATATGTTATAAGCAAGAACTCATGGAAACAGCTTAGAATCAGAGATGAATGTGTTAAGTAATTAATTAAACAAGAATTAATATGAGAAAATGGGTCAGACTTGAGGAGCGAGTTCTGGAGAGTATTCTTAACTGTAGCTCTGATGCTTGCTTGCAGTCGCATATGTCTTAAACAATTATGGGTTTAATGTTGTAACTGATGTTCTGCAAAGTGTTTGGTAAAGCGTGCTCCCAGTTCTGAAAATGTGAACCTTTTCCAAATTCTGAATGTTTTCGGGTTGGCACAATATTTGTTTAGAGTGCCTAGCAACCAGTGTGCGTGTGCGCGCAGACTGTTAGTTTCTGCATCTTCATTGTCATTCATTTTAATCAGACAATATGTTGTAATCAGTATCTTTTAAATTTAATATTATGTTTTGTGTTAACTGGACAGTGGTATCCTCAGCTGCAGTTATTTTGTACTGATTAAAGCTTGTAACCCTTGCATTCACTTTGCAGCTTTTGATAACTGTTCCATTCAGTGCAGTACATATTAGAAGAAAAAAGAAAAACAGCTTGTATAGTGCAAGCGAAACACTTAACCAAAACAAATACTTATCACTTTCATGTTATTTTCATATTTTTACTACCAACTTCAGCCTGCACTCACTATTTGTTCTAACAAAGTGTTTCTCCTGGTTATGCATTACACAAGATGTTTTGTTTATTTATTCATTTATGAATTTATTAACATTACTGCACTAATTTACATCTGTCAGCAAATCTACAGGTAAAAATGATTTTGCCAGTTCAAAAGCAGTGATCGGCATAGGCTAAGAACTGCAGCTACCGTTCTGTTTAATGTTACCATAGCAATGCTTGTAGATGAGACCAGTGCAGCAGGGCTTTAACAAGTTTACTGAAAACCCATTTGGTGCAAGGACACTGGAGCCATAGGCATCCTGATTCACTTATTTAAAGCAAGGGAAGTTTGCATCCAGATGCATTTTCTGAACAAAACAGGGCATGATTCTGGAATGTCTGGTATTATTGATTTTAATCATCAGTGATTTACCATAAAATTTAAATTACTGTGACTTTTTAGATATGTTAAATAATGTCAGGGGCATTCTGAAAAATCAGGGACAGTAGAAAGGTATGGAGCATACATATATGTATGAGTACTTACAGAATTACTGGAAAAGCACCAATTTTCTTACTAAAGAACAGCACAGTGTGTTTGCTAAAATAATGTCTCATGAATCAGGCAGAACATGCTTTTAATTCTCTTCTGAATCGTCTAAACAGCCATAACTAGCGCAAACAATGAGTGGGGTGGAATCCCCTGGCACAAGCTGTTAGAGGGTAATACTGGCAGGTGCATATTTTGTGGGAGTACAGATATGGTTATAGTAAAGCACCAAAATGCTTTGTGTTTGGCTACTTAACTGTTAAGACAGTTTGCTACAAGTTAAGTTCACTACAGAAAAAGTTCTATTTTTGTTTGGGGTGGAAGTTCAATTTTAAGGACACTCTTTTTTTTTTTTTTTTTAACTGAAAGTTAAGAGCAGGGCATCAGATAACCTAGCTGCAGCCCTAAAACTGTTTATGCTGTTGGCATAACAAGTCTTACAATGAAGTTGCCTACAAATTCAAAGAACTAAGCCACTGGAGTGTTTCTGTGAACATGTATTCCAGTGTTTGGTGATTCTTAAACTGGGAAATGCTTTAATGTCTGATAAAAGTGATGCAAGATGTGTTTTATATAGATAGGTGTCTGGATATATATATATATATATATATATATATATATATATATATATATATATATATATATGCGTGTGTGTATAAAATAGCTGAAAAGTAAGGTGTACAAAACAGTGGTGTGACAAATACTTATGTATACTACACAAACCTGAGCAATGAAGGCAGTCAGTAGGTGATGTAGTTAAGGTGCCTGAGAAGGGTGGAAGGATGCACACTGTGGTACAGATGAAGAAAAAGACATCAGAACAGAAATCAAGTAACTCCAACTGGGGAGAAGGTCAAACTATACCTCTCAGAACAAGAAATCTAGAAAAGCCAACAATAATTGTGGGACAAAGGCCTAAAAATTGGGACAGATTTTAAATATTGCTCCTGTAAACTCAGATAATTGTTAAAATAACTGGGTTTGCATTATTATGTATTTTCTTTTTTTTATTTTTCAAATACAGTTGAATACATTCCATAGTATTTGTATATAACATCTTAAATAACTGTGTACACTATTTACATCAGCCTGACACTATAACAGAACTCAAAATATACAATTACTCTCTAGGTATAACAATCCAGTTATTAGAGTGTATCTATTCAGTTATTGTAAAGTATCAATCAATGATAAAACGTTTTTCCATGGATTGTTAATACATGGCTTAGGATGAATCCTTAATTCTTTAATTTTAATTTCCAACAATGCTGTGGTCTTCAGTAGGCTGTAGAAGTCTTCCAAAGTTGGTATTGTGTTTGTATTCCATCTCGTTATACACTTCCTTGAGATTGCAAGTATTGTCCAAACTAGATACACATTTGACTCATTCAAATGAGGACCTTCGTACAATTTAATAATACTAGAGCTTTAGATAAGTCAAATGATTTATTAAATAAAGCTTGTAAAAAGTTTGCAATACCATTCCAAAATGGTTTAATTTTAATACAGTCAAAAATGTGATTCCAGTCTGCATTGTGTATTTGCTGACATCTCCAACTACTCGCTTTGTGGAAGAATTAATTTTAGTAATTCTGTCTGGAGTTAAGAAAACTCTGTGCAAGCATTTCCAATTAAAAACGTTCCAGTATTGTGTACAGGATGTATGTTTTATTGATAAAATATTTGATTTAATTTCTTCAATTAGCTATAATGTGTCCTTCTGTTATATAATTCCAAAATGAGGATTTGGGTGTTTTATAATGTATCAATATCTTGTAAAATTTCTAAATACTATTTCCCATGTCATAGTCATTGTATATAATTTCATATAGGTATTTCATAAGTTTAGGTATTTCTTTAAATGAAAAATTACTAATTATTCTGCATAAATCTTACAAATATGTCAGAGTGCTTTGCATAGTTAGCCAATCTTGTTGTGGAATTTTGTATGTTGTTTCTGTTTGCATATCCAGAACTTTTAGTTCTTTGCTGCATTGAAACCAACAAACAAATCTATTCAGTTCCCAGGAATTAATTATTTTTCTGCATATTTTATGTAGATAGCTCTCAGGAACTATGAATGGTGTTAAAAGATCAAACCAGATTTTTAAATCTAGTTTTGCATTAATAATTTCCTAAAGGAGTCAATGTAATAATTAATTATATGAGTTTTAGTGGACTAAGTTATGTTATATTGCATACTAATACATAATATGTGCCATGGCAAATTGTTTTTATCTATTTGAAATTTTTTTTGTAAATCAAATTCTTTTATTGATATTACAGTTAGTAATTCATTCTAATTTGCAGAATAATTTGAACTTATCCAATCTGAGATTGTTTTAGATATTGATGCTTTTACATATGTTTCTATATTAGGAAAGTTTAATCCCCCCTGTTTCCATGGTTTGATATGATGTATTAAAGCTGTTCTGTTTCTTTTGGGAAACCATAAAAAAATGATTAGGCATGAGTTTATTTCTTTGAGTATATTCCTTTCTGGTAACAGTTGTATTGCCAAAGCTACATATAGAATCTTGGATAGTAAAACCATTTTTATTTACTGTAGTCTATCTTCAAATGTTAATATTATTTTGTTCCACTTTTCCACAGAGATTTTAATTGTATTGATGATATTGTGTTTTTGAGGCTAATTCATTATTATCCTTGCATGACTCAATTCCTAGATATTTTATGGTAGATTCTTGTTTCCCTATAATGTGATTCCCCTTCGTCTGCAATTCTTTTTTTTATTTAAAAATAAAAATTTTGATTCTGATTTATTGAAACGGAGTCCTGAAGTCCTGTAAAATGTGTCAATTAAAATATCTAATTCTTCTAATGTCTCTTTTGTATTGGATAATGTTAATAATATGTCATCAGCAAAGAGCATTACTTTAGAATTGTATTGTTCATAAACATTTACTCCTTTGATTTTTGCATTGTTACATACTGAATCTGCCAATATTTCAGTAGCCAAAGCAAACAGAATTGGTGACACGGGACATCCTTGTTTAGTACCCTTTGTTATATGTATAGATTCAGAGGTGAAAGGACCTAGTTTAACATACGCTAAATTATTTGTATATATATTCTTTAGCAGATGGACAAACGAAGGAGGAAATTCAAATAAGACCAGAATTTTGAATAAATAGTCCCAATTTAGGGAATCAAAGGCTTTCTCTATATCTAAGCCAATTATGAGTGTTTATTTTCTTTATTAATATAATCTACAAGAGAAATTATTCTTTTAATATTGTCATGTGTGTGTCTATGATATATAAATCCAGTTTGATCATTATTTGTTTTGGATAGTGGTATTTTCATTCTGTTAGTTAATATTGTCATAAATATCTTACAGTCATTATTTAATAATGATATAGTTCTATATGAGGTACAGAGGTTTGGGGATTTGTTTTCCTTTAGGATTGGTGTGATTAAGGAATATCTCCAAGAGGGTGGTATTAAAGCTTGCGACTGAATTTCTAATAGAGTTTTATGGAAGAGAGATAGTATCTTTGAAGGAAAAAGTTTATATATTTCCATAATTATGCCATCTATACCTGGAGCTTTATTATTTTTACCCTCTTTTGTTGTATCTGAAATTTCTTTGTAGGATATGGGTGCTTGCAGATCTAGTTTTAAATGTTTTTTTTTATATTAGAACATTTTTCATCTAGATTTAATTGATTGATATGTATATTTTCTTTTTGGAAATGTTCCATATAGTGATTTCTATAGGCATCAAGAATGTCACCTACAAGACATTTTTCCCTTTCTTTTCATGGATGATACTTTTAATGTTAATAGCTTTTGATTGTATTTGATTCTTGTGGATAAATTATGTAGTTATTTGGGAGAAGTGGCTAGGGTATTCATTTTTAGTTTTTCTAAAGCTAAACTACTTTTATGTATTAGAATTTCATTGTATTTATTGTTTAATACTTCTTTCTTTATCATCTCCAAATGATTTTGATTTTTTCAGTTTTTACTGACAAAAGTTTGGATTGTAGATCTAATAATTCAGAATCCCGTTCTCTGATTTTTTTTTATACCAAGTTAGGGTTTTGCCACATATGTAAGCTTTTAATGAGTTCCATCGCATCATTTTATTTATCTCTGTGGTGTAATTAATATCTAAGCAGAACTGTAATTCAGATAACCAGAGTTTGAACTCTTTAATTTTAGTTATATATGCTGGAATTCCGGAGTTAAAGATTACTGGTTTGTAACCATTTTGAAGTTTTAGTATCAATGAATTGTGGTCTGAAAAGGGGCAGGGAGTGATTGAGAAATTAATAATTTTAGAGTGTAAGTCATGGGCAGCAAATATTTTATCTACTCTAGTTTGGGTACCAAATCTGTGATATTGATGGGAAAACAACAAAGATTTATCTTCTTTAAATTTGATATCTACAAGATGAAATGATTCTACCCACTTGTTTAAAGCTTTTGATACAGCAGATGTACGTAGCAGTCTTTTATCTGTAGTTTCAGAAATATCAAATATACAGTTAAAATCTCCTCCTAATATTAAGTTGCCTTTATACTTATTCAAATGAAATCCAAGTGTTTTTTACAGTTCCTGATCCAATGCCTGGGAACCAGCATAGATTGGCTAGGGTCCATATTCTGTTATTATATTTAACTATTACTAATGCCATAAGGCCTTCTTTATCGTCATACTTATAAATGATTTATGGGTTAATCACATTTGTTTTCCATAAAATTGTTACCCCTTTTGTCTTTGTCTTATAAGTGGATTGCGCCGATATCATATATTCCTTAGGATTCCATTTGTAATTGTCATTTGTTTTGAAATGAGTTTCTTGAAGGAAGGCAATTTGTGTTTTGTTCAGTTTTAAATATTTCAGTAGATTTGATCTCTTGCTAGGATTGTTTAAGCCATTGGTATTTAAAGATAATAAAGTTAAATCCATCTTAGGTTATTTAGACTATGTATTATTTGTTTTATTGTGACTATTAAACATTTTCCTTTGACAACTATAAAGTATATGTTTGAGCTTTTAAAGGATATTATCAGTTTTATACTTTTGAGTGTTTACTAGTAAAGTAATGATTTGGTCAGGCATACTAAAATGTTTTTGTGAAATAAATTTAAATTAATAAATATTAACAAAACTAAGATCTGCACTAGCCATGGAATGAAAACCATTCCTAATCTGATGGATAAACCTAAGTCCATCAGATTATCACTCATACCTTGACAATCCAGAATATCTGAGCTTCATAAATTTAATTATCATATGGAGAATATTTGTAATAGGAATAAGCAATATTTATATTATTTTGAACAGATATAGTACTATTGCAGATTAGACATAATTCTAACACATGTCTACTTATTGTATAAGCAATTAATATTTACATGAAAGATAGATGACAAGCAATTCAGTCATAGTAAAGTAGGATGTATCATATATAAAACCTCAGTAAAAGATTATAGCACACCGTTGTTTAACATATTCACCCTTATTGATGAAGTCTTTCAAAACATATTACTTAATATAAATAGATGGTAATACTATGTATACCTAATGTTTATAATACAATGTATTTTACTGGATATCTCAGAAGTTATATTTCATTGTTTACCAGCATTTAAGTACTCACTTTGTTGCTAACTAAAGCATCAAGTTTGTTTTATGCAAACACTGATGAAAGTTAGTGCATTTTAATTATCAGTGCATCCCTCTTCCCCCCCATTTCCTACACATAAGGATTTTCATATCTGTCATTTCTTATTATAAAATGAGTGAAATTGTAGGTTAAAAACAACAAATTCACTTATTGTGATTGATTACAAGTTCCCTTTCCATATTCATAAATTGCCATTTTATGGCATATACTGAACATTTTTAGATTTAAATGGCAGCATTATATTTTGTATAATCAGCAAAGGTTAAACTGAGTGATTATTGTCAATTTAATACTATTTGTTCAGAACATGATTGTTACATTCTGTGACATTTCAAGTTCAGGCTTCTGTTCTTACTCTTGAACAGCTTTGTTAGTTTGATGCCATGTATAAAACAGTTACCTTGGTAACCACTTAAATATTATATATGGTTCAAGATGGGTTACAAAAACTACAATTCAAGTTAAAGCAATTACATGACTTGTTATGCATATTTACTTATATAAGAAAATCATCATGCTTCCCCTTGATGTTAAATGTAGTGTATGTCATTTATGACAAGTTAAGACAGTAATGTTATCATACACAAGCCCATGTTATTAAATCCTGTCTTTAATATCTAAATTCAGCAGACTGCTTCATCTTATGTGACGATTATATATTTTACGTCTAGATTTACTAAAATCATACATTACATAACTATTGTCTGTGTTTTTTTTTTTTTAATCAAGAACCAATTTAATGAGCTAAATGAAGTGTTGGGATACCATCAGTATGTGTACGTGTGGTTTAAAACAGCCCTCTTATTATATAGATATTTTTTTAAAAACAAAAATGTCATTGCCAGGTATCATTTCGGAGGCTTCTCAGAGCCGTTAAGTATTATTGTCACTCTGTCTCCATTACCATAGCAACCTGGAGCATCTGTTTCTGTTAATGTGTCTATGTACTGCATACCAGAGGCTCGAGATGCACCTGAAGTAAAGCTTCACTTCACTGCAACTTCACACCTAAATTCCCTCCCTTTCAGTGAGGCAGCAGCCAGGAAAAGAACAGAGCGCAAACAGATCAAAAAAAAAAAAAAAACCTGCCAACAAGCTGTCACAACAAGAAACACACTCCTCCAGCCGACCCCACCTCTCACTCAGCAGATGCACAAACAAAACACCCTCTGCCAAAATATTCCAAACCACAGCTCTATCCACCCCCCTCCCCTGGATCCAGGCTAAAACACAAAATGTCTCTTCCTAATACACAAGCATCAGCAAACCTCGACCACAAGCCACAACCCACAGCCTCACGGAAATGAAAACACCAACATACAACAGCCGCCAGACACAGCTGCATCCACATACACCACATCAAGCTTAATCAAACAGCACTCAAAACTATGATACCTGCCATAATGGATATTAATTATGTTTAGACAGAATAATAATGACATTTGTACTAGCTGCCAGACATGGCCACATCCAGGTACACCATATCAGGCTTGATTAAACAGCACTCGAAGCTAAGATACATGCCATAACTGATATTAACTATATTTAGACAGAATAATAATTACATTTGCACTAGCTGCCAGACACAGCTGCATCCACGCACATCATATCAGGATTGATCAAACAGCACTCGTAGCTGTGATACCTGCCATAACTGATATCAACTATATTTAGACAGAATAGTGATGATATTTGTATATGCCATGGTGGTGCTGCGGTAGCATTGTTGCCTCACAGCAAGAGGTTCTCCCGTTCGATTCTTGGCTGGAGTGCGTGGGGAGTGCCTTCTGTTTGGAGTCTGCATGTCCTCCCTGCGGTTGGGTGGGCATTCAAAAGACATGCGTAAATGGGCGTGCCTTCGTTGAAGGTTGAACGTCGAGCTGGCACCTCTGCATTCGTCAAAATCTACTGCCAATCATTAGCGGTCCGGAGTTCCACTGTGGCGACCCCTAACCGAGAAAAGACGAAAGACAACAACAGTGATGACATTTGTACTATGAGCTTGCTACTATTATAGGTTCATAGGCTCATAGGTAGGTACTAGGCTATCAGCCCAAGGGTCTAAGTAAGCCTAGCCAACAAGATTCCCTGGCTTACGCCACCCAAGAAAGTTAATTTCCTGTGCCCCTGTCAAGCACAGCCACAGAAGTGATCCCTGGGGTGTATTTCCTATTTCCCATCCACTCATCAAGATTTTTCTTGAAGACTGTTAATGAGAAACCTTGCTTGACATAGATGGGTAGTTTGTTCCAGAGTATAGGAAGTCTCTGGGACAGGAATCTATCCCTCCAGCATATCCTGTTTATTGTGGTGACAAGGTTTTGGTCCCTAGAGCGTGTAACTCAGAGGGATTGGGATTTCTGTAGGTGTAGCATGTCCAACAGTGCTGGGTTTAACATAGCTTTATATGTTGGGCAGAGATCTCCTCAGAGTAGGTGATATGCTACTGAGTAAAGCTGGAGATTTTTGAGACGGTCAGTGCAGGACATCTGCTTAAGGCCAGTAATCCTCTTTGTGAGGTACTTCTGTGACCTTACCAGCTGCTGCAGATGTCTTGTGAGGCACATTCCAAAAGGGGAGTTGTACTTTATAATGGGTCTAATGAGTGCCGAGTAGAGGGGAGCAATGACCTCTTTTTTCCTGGATGAGAACCCTTTTGTGATGAGGTGTGCCACATAGAAGGATTTCCTGACTGTGATTATCAAAGGAGAGACTACTGTCCACCTGAGTCCCAAGGTCTCTTATCACGTATTTGACATTAAGTAGACTGCTGTTTATGTGGTAGTTCATGGGTACAGAGTTTTTACCAAAGGGGATGACAATGTACTTTTTGGCATTGAGCTTGAGGCCATGCCTCTGACACCAGGCATCTGTCTCAGTAAGGCCCTTCTGTAAGATGCCCACATCATTTGGGGACTCGACTATGGCTCCTAGTTTGCAGTCATCTGTGAACTTCATTAGCCAGAGGCCTTTTGTGTTAGCCTGTACTTCAGAGAAGTAGATACCAAACAGGAGAGATCCCAGGACTGAACCCTGTGGTACTCCACTTGTCACTGGTTTGAAGTCAGATTTGGAGTTTGCAACTTTTACCGTATGGGTTTTGTCAGTGAGCCAGTTGGCAACCCATCTTGTGACATAGGGATTTATACCTAGTTTAGTGAGTTTAGCTATAATTCCAGAATGGGGGATGGTGTTGAAAGCCTTGGCGAGGTCAAGATAGGCTGCGTGAACCACCTTATCCTCGTCCACAGCTTTGGTGACTGCCTCAAAAAAGTCGATCAGGTTCAGAAGGCATGATCTGCCTTTCACAAAGCCGAACTGGGTGGGGTCCAGAGTTTGGAGGTTACCAATGTCTTTGTTTATGAGTTCCATGGTGATACGTTCCATGGCCTTGCAGATCAGGCTAATAGGGCAATAGTTCCCAGGATCAGTGGTGGCTCCCCCTTTGTGGAGTGGGATAATTGTTGCTGTGCGCCTTTCATTGGGCACAAAGCCTGACATGAGACTATGACTAACATGGTGCTTAGGTGGGAAGCCAGTTCGTTCTGAAGTTTGTGTAAAACGCAGCCTGGGATGTTGTCCGGTCCCATGGATGCTGTGTTTTTTGATTTAGATAGTGCAACTTTTACCTGCACAGATGTGATTACAGGGACTCTGCATTCTTCCTGTATAGACACAGGCCCTTTAAGGGGTGAGAGGGGGGTTAAAGTTAACACTGAACCTATCTGCCAAGATGTTGGCAATATCAGTTGGTTCTGTAATTTTCATGCCATTGTGCTGTAACTCAGAGCAGATCTGGGTGTTGTAATTGAGATTGTTGACATAGCTATAGAATGCTTTGTGGTTGCCCTTAGAATCAGTGACAATTTTCTTTTCGTAGCTAGCTTTGGAGGATCTTATAAGGGATCTCAGCTTCTTACTGAGGTTAACCAGGGAGCTCCTCCACTCATGGGATTTTACTCTCTTTTGCAACAGTTTCTTCCTTCTGTTGTAGAGTTTGTTTATCGTAGGGGACCATCAGATTGACTTCCTTTTTTTGGAGGATAGCGTCTTGGTTCTGTTTGGGATAGCACGATCCATGCACTCGTGTAAGTGCTTATAGAGTGCATTTGTGTAGGATTCAGCAGTCGTAACTGTATTGTTCATCTGCATGGGTGTCATGAGGTTCGCCACTTCTGTCTTAAGCATGAAGTTGGCTTTGGAGAAATTTTTTACCATGGTTTCCTTAATAGTGGGTGGGGGAGGGATGTGGATATCTAGGGTGATTAGCTTATGTTCAGATCTAACCAACGAGGAGCTGACTTCAGATGTGGAACACCTGTCACTCATGTTGGTAATGACTAGGTCTGGGATACTGTTGCCCCTGGTGGGGGTGTGGATAAGTTGATCCAGGGCATTGGAATTTATGAATTCCAGAAAGCGTTGAGTGAAGGAGTTGGTATATGAGTAGTTTTCCCAGTTAATGGTGGGGTAGTTGAAATTGCCCATTATTAGGGTGTTTGGTTGAACCCTAATATTTTCCAGTATATCAAGAAAAGAGGAGTGGGAATCCTGAGGCATGGTGGGGGATCTATAGCAAGCTACAATTTGGATTGCAGTTTTGCCCAGAGTTAGTTGCACTTGAATAACCTCGGATGCATTATGCTGTGATACTAGCCTGGGGGTTTGGATATCCTTAATGAATATGGAAACACCTCCGCCTTTGGTGTTCTGGTCCAGGTTAGGTGGCCGAAAAGTGTGGAATGAGTTACAGCCTGGTAGTGCAGCGGTGCTCTCAAGAGCCTTGAACCATGTCTCAGTCACTGCACAGATCTGAATGTTCTCCATTTTAAGGAGTGCCTCGAGTGAGTGCATTTTGAGATTTAGACTTCTAGCATTGAGTAGCATTACCCTCAGTTTTTGCTTGCCTGTTCCTGTTACGGTGGTGAATTTGTCATTTGAACCTTGCCTAAAAAAGGCACTATAGGGGCGGCAAGACCCTTAGCCAGTATCCGGAATCCCAGGGGCGACAGGTGCACGCCATCTCTGGCAAAGCAACGTGGTCTGTCAACCATGTCGTCCCAGGCAGACATATACTGGATCCCCTTAGAATGACACCAGAACCTTAGCCAGTTGTTGAAATCAATCATTTTTTTCCTGGTACTGCTGTATCATTCTGGGTGATGGCAGGATGCTACTCAGGGCTAGGGTCATACCTGCCTGGGGTACAAGATCAGAGAGCTCTTCCATGTCTCTTTTCATGTAGTCCAGGGAGGTATGCATCAGGTCGTTCATACCAACATGGACAATGACAGAATCATATTTGTACCTGTGGAGTGACCTGAGTATGTGGGTTATGTGGCGGATCCTGGCACCCGACAGGCAGCTGAGAGTAACCTTCTCCTTGTTTAGCCTGGTGAGTGGGACATCAGTGTGCCCGACTATAGAGTCACCTATGACTAGTTTGTTGGGTACATTGTTTTGCCTTATGGGCTGTGTGTCATTTGGGTTGTGTTGGGGGTGGAGGTTTCTTGCGTTTCTGCTTTGGAGTTCTCTGTTGCTTGAGCAGATTATTATTGAGAGCCTCTGCAAATGTTTTTGTGTTTCTATGTGTGGATTTTGGTGGTGTAGGTTTAGTGGGACTGTGATGTGTGGTGTGGTGCAAGTGTTTACCTTGTCCTCTTGACTGTCAAGATCGGTCTTGGTTGTGAGAGCGTTACCTCCAGTTTGGCTTGATAAGTGCATCTCTCACAGGTTGTGGTGTTGGGTGGTAGGAGGAGAGGGTTGTCTGTGTACATGAGGCAATTGCTACATTGCCCCAAGATGCCCAGATTCATCAGCTAGACAGGAGAGAACACTGGGTGGTGACCCTTGGACATGCCTGAATAAAAAATTACTTTTCTCTAGACAAGTGAGGAAAGTGAGTATAAGAGCTGTTTTTCTCTAAGCAAGTGAGGAAATGTAAGTACAAAAAAAGTTTTTCTCTAGGTAAAGAGGAATATTCAACCAGGATATACATGACATTTCTAAATCATACTTTAAGTGAAGAAGGCATTAGTCTCCATGACAGCATTTTTTTTTCAAAACACACTCCTGTTGCTGCTCTTGCTGCTCTTATATATGATGTTAATTTGTTACATTTGAGTCTGAAGTTTGATGAATGGTACCTTGTTGAATTAGTTGATTAATTACTTAAATTATTATAAGTAAAAACAATGAAAAATTAACAAGATAAGTATGCATTAAGTTCAAGTAGGGGAATAGAAATTTCTATGTTTATATTATATTTTGCTTTGTTTGGCCCATATATAATGCAAATAGTAACCCATCTTGACCTACCTTTGTTTGTGAAGAATTACTGGACTCTTCAAACATTCTGAGTAAATCATTACTCTTTTTCAGTTGTTTAAGAAACCCTCTTTTTTATTTCTTTAAATAAAAACAGATGACAAGTGATGTACCCTATCAGTTGATACTTTGAGAGATGTAGTTCTAAGAGTTATTTTTTTGGGACTTCTATCTTGGAATCAGTTTTTTGTTTCTTCTTTCTAGCATCAGTCCAAGGATTTGTTTCTTTTATTCTTTTAAGAGTAGGGGCCATCCATTCCATTTCTTCTGGGATAGACACTATGTTGTTGTTTTTGATGAAAATAGCTTCTTCTAAGTCATTAAAGGTTCCCATCTCATTGGCAAAAAGTATTTTTATCTTGGCTGGAAAGGCCAGCTGTGCTTTAATGTTGTTTTGTTTCAACAGTTTTATTATTGGCCAGACGTTTTTCCTTTGTTCTAGTATTCTGGAAGAATAATCACTGTCAAACCTTATCAGGCTTTGATTGTATTTTAAGGGTGATTTTCTCCAAGCAGATTTTAATATTAGTTCCTTGTCCAGAAATTAAAGAAATTTTGTAACTATGGATCTAGGTAGAGTATTTGTTGAGTTAGAAGCAGGTTTCCTCAGTGCTCTAGGTGCCCTTTCAATCCCAAATGAAAGTCCCTCTTTCAAGTCTAACAATTCAGGAATCCAGGTTAAGAATGAAATAATGTCTTCTCCTTCAGTGTTTTCAGGCTTACCAAAGATCCTTATGTTGTTTCTCCTTTCCCTGTTTTCTGAGTCATCTATTGTGTTTAGCAGCCATGTATTCTCTTTAAGCAGAAATTCTTTTTGGAATTCTTCCCCTTTGAGTCTCCCTTTAATGCCATTTAGAGAAGTTTCGATATTTGTTATTTTTGCATGGTGTTGCTGTAATAGTTCCTTAAGAGTATCAGTCTGTCTTTGAGAATTTAATTTGAGGTTTTCTAACCTCATTTTTAAAGCCACCCATCTTCAAAGATCATTCCTGTAAGGTAGATGTCATCAATTGCAGTTCTTTTTTCAAAGCAGCATCTGGATGAGAATTCCTTGAGTTGTTCATATTCAATGACTCAATATATCTCCAAGTTACTTGACAGGAAAATTTTTGTATATCTCCACCAAAACTGATATTTATGTAGTTTAGTAGTTTACCTATAGGTTTCTGACATTTTGAACTTGAAAATAATAAAATTTCCCTGTATTATTATACTAGTTTATGGAGCTCTCAAAATTCACTGCTCTCAGTTAGCCATCTAGGCTCAGCCCTATTATGTATTTTCTGAGGGATATGAAGTCTGAAATTGAAATGTCTGCCATTATTTATTATTACTTAGTGATTTCAATCTTCATGCTGGTATCCCACAATCCCACTGGAGTGGGTGGGGTTACATGACTATGTATGCAAATGTTCATCAGCATCCCGATTTGGGCCTTTGTCCAGATTTTTGATGTTTCCAGGTTGAGAGGTATGGCAAGGAGTGTCTTTTCATAACATTAGAAATCCTGTGTGCTATGGTCTGAGCAGATAAACCTGGGAATTCACAGAAGTCCAAAAGGCCATTCACCACTCTTTCTTCTTTTGAAGAGTAACGTGCAACAAGTGGAAATAATTTTATATTCCCCCTGATTGGAAGCGCCTAATGCTAAGGCAAATGAAGTCCCTATGTTTTGCAGGACGTATTACAAAGAGTACACCGTCCCAGAACATTTTCAGTGATGGCTTGGCTTCAGCCTTTGTCCTTCCCCAAGATAGTTTTTTTGCAACATCTGAGTTGCTATCCAACTGGCCAGCCAATTTTACTGTACAGTCCAAATTGTTATAGGAGATGTTATGCTTTACTACAACGAATACCTCAGAGACGTCAGCTGCAATAATCTTGAGCTCTAGTCTTTTATGGTTTGAGTTCCTAGCCCACCTTGTCATCAGATGACTTGTTTTGACTTGCAGGATAGCAGTCTTGTGTTGGTCAGGTGCTCATGTCTTGTTACATCTCTTCTGCCATCACAGGTTACTAGGAATTCCTTTTTACAGTACCTGCAGAATGCTTTCAGTCATTGCATTTGTGAAGGCCCACCAGTGGACCAGTAATCAAGCAGCCTCAATCTTCATGATTGGAAACAGTGGGGGACGTACATTGGAAGGATGACAAGGTACACACATAGTATTTCCAGATCCAGTTCTCTGCATCGAGTACAGGTTCCCTTAAGGGCACATAGAGACCACAGTCAGTGTGGTGCTGGTTTCTCCCTCTTTCTCCAGATCTCCAATAAGACTGTAGAGTTGAGATCTCAGCTGAGTGGCCAAGCCAAGACCTCCAGCATCCTGTCTATCCAGCCAATACTTTGTGTCCCTACCCAAGTAGCTTACACACACACTCTTTGAGGGTTGATCTACACATGCGCAAACACACACACACCTGGGAAAGGCTGGCACAGGTTTACTAGCTATGCCCCCTTTTGCCCAGACTATAAGGTTGTTGTCACTGCCACCAGTCACTCCTTATCAGGTACTTTAGGGCCCTTAACAAAGGGTGTCCAATCTTACTGTGTAATATTAATACTAATACAAATGGTAGTTTTGGCCAATAGCAAGGCTATTAGGAGTGTCCCACGCAGTGTCACCAAATATTCAAGTAGTCTTAAAACTTGAATATCTATTCAAAGATCAGCCACAATGAAAGGTTTAAATATATTTAATAATATTAAATATATTAAAAACAAAACCATGATCAGTCCTACTGCCCATACCAAATTGCTAGGGGTTGTAATTGCATTTACCTGAAATACAATATCCATATAGACCAAACCATCAAAAAAGTTAACAAGAAACTTGGCCTCCTGTACAGAAATAACCAATTTCTAACAAGTAGTACAAAAGTCACAATTGCCAGGATGCACCTTCTATCAACGTTCCTATATGCATCCCCAATCTTAACCAACCTCTGTAAGGCAGACCTTGCAAAACTTGAAGCTTGTTATAATAAAGTCTCCAAATTTACCACCAAGCATCTTACAAGTCGCATCATTGTTTATCCCTCAAGCAACTCGAGTGGCTTGAACTCCCTCAGCTCCTACACTTAATCAACTAAGCTTAGCTCTTAAAATCCTCTAACACCCTGATAGCACCCCAGCCTTCAAAGACATCATTCAACCCTACTCTGCTTCAAGATCCCTCCTCTGTAATAATAAACATCTTCTACAAGTCACCAAAGCAAAAAACCCACCAGGCAAATCCCTTTTCTTCAACTACACTTCCAAACTTTGGAACAGCTTACCAAACTCTCTGTTGACCATTCCCTCAACAGTACAGTTTAAAAAGCTCCTAAAAACCCATGTAGCAAGCTCAGTCCCTGTTGCTGCAGCTCTCCAGGATAGACTACTCCCCTACCCACCCTTCATTAACCTCCCATCTAACCCTCCTTCCTTAACTGTATAGGACCATTTTGAGAAGCATTAAATGACTGCATATAACTCCTTGTAAATAGTTATGATTACCACAACTACTGAACTAGACGTGTCTGCATATTTAAGTGTTGTCATTGTTTAATTTCTGTGACTTTGAATGTAACTACAAATACTTTGAGTGTTTTATATTTATAGTGTTGCCTACTGTTTTATTGTTACAATGTACATTATTACTACCTTCTTGTTATTATGTTACTTAATGACTTGCAGTCTTTCTCCCTGGGCCTCTATTGAAAAAGGGCGTATGTCCAGCTGGACTTTCCCATTGAACAAATGTAAAATAAATAAATAAAAGAACAAGAAAGTACTAAATATATATTTACAGTAATATCAGAGTTCAAAACCACAGGGAATATTTAAAATAATATTGCAGTACAGGCTCACACAAATAAAGAAAAACAAAATCTAAACTAAGCTTCTCTGTATTCCTGACTATGTCCAAGAGAGTTACTATACCCTAATAACTTGCACAGAGCAAGGCAGATTTGGTGAATGGTTCTTGTTGTTATGTCCAAGACAGAATACAGAATGCTGTGTCTCACTGAGAAACTTTTCCAAATAATATCTAAAATATTACTGCTGGGATAGCTTGCAGAATGACATCACTTCTGGTCATCTGATTTCTAGTTCCCAGGTAACCCCCCCCCCCCCCATTGCTGAAGCTGGCAGTACTTAGCATCTACCTGTAAAAATACTCATACAAGGGCTTTTGTTCAGATCACTGGCAGGTGCTGCAAGTCATAAGGTAATTGCATTCCTTCATGCTTTCAAAGAAGCAATTAGTTCACCCTAAAGACAATACAGAAAGTTTCCTCGTACAGACTTTGTGTCTCTATTTGCATTGAAACCTGTCAGATAGCCTCTTTATGACCTAGCCTATAAAGTAATTTAATTTCAAATATTTTTCTAAAGTTTGCTGGACTGAGGTTAACCCTCCAGTTTCCACTTTTAAAATATATACATTTAAACAGTTACAATAGTGCATGTATATTTCTGTTCTCTTCCAGTAGGAGGCACACTGTGGATACATTTTAAGCACAAGCTCTTTACAAATACATTTTCATCGCAAATATCTGTACAAAGCAGTTTGATACATGACATGTAGTTCTAATACATTTGTAAAACAAGCACCTTGTATAAATTAGTTTGATACTCACAAATGACATATAATTATTTACAAAATTTTAGTTAGCTGGGGTAGCAGTACCTCCTTTTGTCACAAGCGGGACTGGTGACCACCCAAAATTAAATGCTTGTAAATAGTGGCAAAAATGTTTAAGTTCACTCGCAGGGGTGTCCAACCTTTTGGCTTGCTGGGGCCGCATTGAGTGAACAGAAATGGTCTTGGGGCCGCATATAAAATATATCATATAGTTAACTCTTTCGTTGTTCCGGAAGACCACAGTCAACCTCCTGGCTGTACTGTAGGTGCATTTGAACAATGAATAAATGGAATAAATGCCTAATATTTGCCTTAAAATTCTAATTCACATTCTCTAATCTAACAGTTAACTCTAACATCTTAGTTTACATATATATATATATATATATATATATATTTTTTTTTTGTTTTGTTTTGTTTTTTTCCTTACAAATAAACAGATATTCACTACAGCACTAGCATTTCTCACTGGGAAAACCATTCCAGCAGTCCAGCTACGTAAAATTGTCAACATCAGCAGTCCTACAATACTATAATCCACAAAAATAACCCAACAAATTTGCAATAAAGTAAATAATTCACATTACTGACTTAATAAAACAATTCTGAATAAGCTACAAGAGTGTCTCACCCAAACAAATAACTGGTGCCAGAAATATGGCCTCAAGCTAAATGCCAAAAAATGCATCATCATCCCCTTTGAGGAGAGTGATGTCCCCACAAATTATCACATTAATAACAATGTTGTAAGCATACAATAAGTCGTATGGTACTTGGGCACCCAGGTTGATAGAAACCTGACTTTTGACCACCACGTTGTCTCCTTTGTAAGGAAAGCTTTTTACATGGCCCACTTCATTAGTAAGGGTACCTCATCCAGGGACAAGGAGGTCATAACATCCTTGTATTCTTCCTTTACAAGAGCCATTATTGAGTGCAATGCCCCTTTTGGCATGTGCCTCAGCAAAACACCCTGCCAAAAGAAAGACTACAACCATTTCTGACAAAAAAGGTCAAAGGACTTAGTTATCCAAACAGACTAAAAAGCTTCTTGCTTTCCTCTGTCTCTCGCTGGCCCCTATAAAGTTCATCATTGGCTTGCTTTCCAGGCTAAGAAAGATCCTGCCTTAAGAGACTTCCTCTACCTCAGAAATACTGGTTATACTTAAAACACTCACTACAAAGACCACAGCCTTCACTGCAACATAAACAAGCCACTTTTTATGGACAGGTTCTTGATACAAAAACCTTCAACTTCTGTGAAAAACTCCTCTCATTATCAAACAATGTAGTTCAGCAACACGATGGCTGGATGGATAGCCATAAATGTAGTCCTTGGGTAAGTAGCATAGCCTTCATCAAACCAGATGGAAAATCCACATACTAACCTTTCCCAACTGGATGGCTAAGATCTAATATTGGTTACTCAAGTCTAGTTGCCCAAGAAGAGGGGCATGTTTAACTAAGAATTCCATTTGCAAAATTATATTCAGTATACATATTAAATCTCTCTCTCTTACACACACACAAAAAAGCCCCTACTTGTAAAATAGGCAACCTCAGTAATCACATGATACCCACTCACTGAATGAAATTGTCTGGAAGTCAAAATATCTGAAAAAAAAATCATAATAGAGATGGATTCATCCATGTAATTTCCCACCACCAAAAGGACCATCAATAAATCAACAAACAACTGCTCAGCAAAAAGTAAATCAATAAGAAAACCATAAACTATAATGCTACATACTGGTGTAAACATATAACTTGTGTCAATCCCCAGGTTAATCCATACCAAAATATTGTTTCAGAGCTTCAGCTATGTACAAACAGCTTTCTCCTAAAAACTTTACTCATTGATATTTGCCTTGCTGTAATTATAACTCTAAAAAAAATGTTTTTAAGTTTATTCTGTACCTCAATGATTCTCACTGTTACGAGATGTAATCCCTGCCATATTGTATGAGTATTACATCCATAATTTGCTGTCTCTCTTTATGTGTTGTATTATATTGTTTTGTGTTATTTTTGGAACTTTTCTCCCCGGGCCTCCACTGAAAATGGACCTGTGTCCAGTCGGACTTTCCTGGTAAACAAATGTAAAATAAAATAAAATAAATAAAAATAAACTTCCCTCCAATCTAAAGCCATTTGACATTCAGACATTTTAATTTGTGCAGAAGTTACTCACAGACTGACAGTTTACTGAGCTGTAATGCTGACCTTCGCTTTTGAAAAAAACAAATTCCCAGACTTTGTCAATAGCTCAAAGTGTAGAGAGGATTATTTATTTATTATATACTTATTTATTTTTGGAAAACATCTTTAAAACTGTTAAATTGATTACACACCCAGAAACACAGAAAAGTTATTATGATTATGTAAACCACAGACTGCTGCAAGAAATCAAAGTCACATTAGCACTCTATACTTATGTCCGAACAGATGAATCATACCTGTCAATTCCAAAAGAAGTAAAGTAGCTTAATAAGAAGGTTATTTGCAAGGTTACATGGCAGTTTATATTGGAAAGAAGCAGAGATATTAAAAAGGCTCTGTTTTTCATAATTATGCCAAAAAGTCTTCTAAGGTATATACAACTTCTGATTTAGTTTGGAACCATACCTCTCACCTTAGAGCAAGAAATCTGGACAAAGCGAAAAATAAAAGTGGGACACAGGCCCAAAAATAATTATGCATCACAGACACCATTGAAACAACTGTAGTTGCAAACATTATACATCACTTTATAATATTTATATCCCATTATTGTCAGTTATAAATTATATGGCTCATTCAGTCCTGCCTTCTTTTGCATCAAAGAAAACCATGCTTTGAAATGACAAATGCATTAAAAATAATAAATAAAACACATTGCATCAACATCCTGCAACTTCCTACCTGCAAGCAACCACAGAGCTTTTACTGAAACTAGGGCTGCTTGTTTCCCCAGAATGACAGCTCTCCCTAATTGAGTCTAATGGTATACAATCTACCAGTATCTGGACTACCTGAAATAAATTAAATTATGGCCTGTAAATTGAAAGTACACTTTGTTTAATTAAACTATATTTCTAAGCCCACTTACTATATTTTTTCAGTAACATTCCACTATCCATTTCCAGGTCACTTTACATGACATTGGCAGTGGTAGACTTGGCATCCTTCAGAACCCCACAGGCCCATGCTAATACATTGTCCATTAAATTTAAATATCCATCCACTGTAAATGGCAAGAAGCTATGTCTTAAAAAATCTACTTCTGGCATGCATACCCAAGTATTAGGTTTTGAACAAAGAAACATATTCTCTACAGTCTGTAAGTCTCTGTCTTTAATAATCATCTACTGTTGCAGCACTCCCAACACATAAGCACACACACACACACTAAAATCCCCAACATTTAAAAAATGACATTGTGCCCACTTGATTTGCCAGTATTGATGATCCGCCAAAGCTATGCTTACTGTTGTCTAATCTACCACTGCTTAGAACCCACCAATAAAAAAACAGTACTTGGTGCTTTTTTGTTTGTCTGAAAAAACAATACAACTTTATATGCTACAGTCCCACATAGTCAGTCCACTACTGACCCATTAACCCTAGGCTGCTGTCTCATTCTTATTCCCTAGAACTGCATTACCTTGGATGACTACTTTTATTTCCTAAGCAAAATACACAAATTGGAAGATGAGGCAAAAATCCAGACATTCTTTGAAAATCCATACAGTTAAGAGGCATGAGTTCATGTTCAATACAACACTCTCCCTGTCAGGAAAGCCGCAATTTAATGAAAGTGTACTCTCTTAATGTATGATATATTTGTGAGCTAACCAAAGAATTATCCTGTGTAGCAACAATATAACTCCAGTAACAAGCACAAGGCAAGTCCAAATAACAGGATAGCTGGATTCAAATACAGTTGGTTTCCTTTATTTTCACAATAAAAACGAAGATGGAAAAACTGAGGTTTAGCGCTTTCATCTTGGTAACTAGACTTCTTCAGAACGTAATACATAGAATCACTCACAGTTATATACGTAAAAAGCCCGCCTTTTACATCAATTATTCAATTTTGTATGTCAATCATTACAGAGTTTAAAGGAAAAGGAGGTTTATATAAAATATTACAATTATATGTCTCAATTACTAAAAACACATAGCTAAAATACTTAAAAGCTACAGACTAGGAAACCTGCTGTCATTTTAATACAGTTTGAAAAGACTGTATCTATTCGTCACCAAGGACTGAGATATTGCTTGTAAAATATAAATCCAGTCAATTATTATATATATAATAATGTATGTATATTACACTTTTTTAAAAGGATATACAGAACATTATGGTTATAGATAAATGTTTGATGTAATAATTAACTGTGAGTGATTCTATGTATTACGTTCTGAAGAAGTCTAGTTACCTAGATGAAAGCGCTAAACCTCAGTTTTTCCATCTTCGTTTTTATTGTGAAAATAAAGGAAACCAACTGTATTTGAATCCAGCTATCCTGTTATTTGGACTTGCCTTATATTTGTGAGCTAACTTGTTTGTGTTCAGTAGGTAGACTGATCCCTTATTAGCCTCTTTGTGCATGTGTCTCTCTCTCTCTCTGTCATGCACAGATATATATACACACACACACACACACTCTTCTACTTTCATGCACACAATTCTGCTTTCGTGCATTCACTCACTCACTCCGTACTTACCTATTAACACAGGTAATTGCTGTCCCTTTCAAAGGCAACAGCGGCAAATCCATACGTGAGTCCCTCTTCAGCGAGAACACACACACACTCTGATTGTTCGGCGCAAAATAATGGCGTAAACACATTGATCCTTTTTGGCTCAAAAACAAAACTAGAAGGGTGCTTTGGCGCATGCGCACACCGACATTAGCATTACAGGTCACGGGAGCAAAAAACACAAAACAAAAAAAAGTGTTTTGGGTCATGCATACATCGATGTTGCAGTTAGAGGTTGAGGGCCACATGGAAGAGCTCTGAGGGCCGCAGGTTGGACACATCTAATTTAGAGGTATATATGGCTAACATCTTGACTGTTTGCGTAGTATTATTCCTTTGTTCCTAAGTTCCAGTTGCTTCTTTTTTGTGGGTGTGTAAAAAAAAAAAAAAAAAAAAAAAAAAGATTTTGTTCAAGTGTTAACTTTAGAAGTGGTTATAATAACTGTTAGGGAATTGCCCCCCCCCCCAATACATAAAATCTTGCTTCAGACAATTTGCATTTCCTAAAAATGCTCACAGTTTTTAGGAGAAACAGCTTTGGTTATTCCCTGAAGTAGCATAGTATCAAAAGTCTTGTACAAATTCAAACGTATGGTAATTAAGAAAAAAGCACTGGCTAATGATTTACTAATATCATGAACTTCTACCCTGTTCATAAATAAGGACAGATCTTTAGAAAATTCAATTTCCGTCAAGTCTGTGTTTAAAAACTTTTCCTGCTAAAGTTAATTCCAGTACTAATTCTTTCTGGGAATTTACAGAAACGTCTGCTAGGGCTAAGTGGACTAAAATTAAACAGATTACTAATTTCCTTACATTAAGAATGGGCATCACATCAGCCAACTTCTATTCTGAAGGAACAAAATTGTTAGTAGGTAACACATTGAAAACAGTATGTAACAATGGAATAACATTATATTGGAGCTAACATATATCAGTATATTTATTAAACCCTATTGCAGTTTTTGGCTTGTGACAAAAAAGTCACAACTACAAGTAGTAAGCTTACCCATGATTACTGATAAAATTATTGCAAAGATCTTGAACATGCTAGCTGTTTCCAGTGTATCTGATGTTATCTATCACTTGCTAAGGCTAATTACAATATTCCAATAAAAAGAAGTTATGTCCTTACCATAACGTTCCATGTGGAGTGTTCATCTCGCCTTTGTTCTTACACATAGGTGTCGGAGCCGATCCTCGGCTCCGAGTCGGCCGCTTAGCAAAGCTTTGCATCCAGAAGAAGCTCGAGACCAACCTACCTCCCACAATTCCCTCTGCCTTTACCTCAGATCTAGTTTGCAAGAAACAACACCAGATCCAGCAATAACAATATAATCCCCTATAAAGAATACATACGTATACACAAGGAACGTAACTAGCTCAAGCCAGTAGAACAACAGAGAGACCACTAGTGGGAGACAAACAGGCCAGACTTCTAAACCGAACGTTCTTCCAGACCTGAGGGTGGGAGGGTGGGAATGTAAGAACAAAGGCGAGATGAACACTCCACATGGAACGTTATGGTAAGGACATAACTTCTTTATGTGAGAGTGTTCAATCTCGCCGTTTGTTCTTACACATGGGTAGCAATCAGTTAGCCATTTGGAAAGAGTACGCTTCGTCACTGCCATGCCCTTTTTGTTGTCCGCAAAGGCTATAAAGAGTTGGTTTGCTTTTCTATGATCTTTGGTTCTATCTAGGTAGAATCTGAGTTGTCTATGAACATCCAACTTGTGCAACATATATTCCAGCTTATTGGAGTGATTTTTGAAAAATGTGGGAAGCTCAATGGACTGATTAATGTTGTTAACTGAACAAACCTTAGGGAGGAACGAAGGGTTGGTGCGTAATGATACCCTGTCCGGGTGAAAAATTAAATATGGCTGCTTAACGGAAAGAGCCTGAAGTTCTGATATTCGTCTGGCTAAAGTGATAGCTACTAGGAAAAGAGTTTTCCAGGACAAGAACTTTAAGGAACAGGAAGAAGCTGGTTCAAAGGGTGGTAACATTAGTTGGGATAAGAGTAGATTTAGATTCCAAGGAGCTACTGCTGGTCTAAGATGGAAGGACCCTTTTAAGAAGGCTTTACAAAGCCTATGAGCCATAATGGGTGCTCCGTTCTCTCCTACATGGAAGTTCGAAATCGCAGCCAATTGAACTTTTAAAGTAGCAGTAGAGGCCCCTTGATGAAACAGTATGGACAGGAACTCCAAAATCTTGTTTAGAGGGGCTACTAAGGGATCTAAATGCTGTGTAGTCGCCCAGTAGACGAAACGTTTCCACTTACCGGTGTAAATTTTAGTAGTGGAAGCCTTATGAGAGGCTACCAGAATGTCCTGAACCGCCGGAGAGAGAAGATCAGACCTGGCTAAGTAGGGAAGCGGAGCAGCCAAGCTGCTAACTTGAGGGACAGGAGTGACGGGTGGGGAGCTCCTGACGAATGAGTCAGTAGATCTGGCACCGGGTCCGGAATCCAGGGCTCCCGCATTTGGTGAGCTCGAAGAAAGGGGAACCAAATCTGTCGAGGCCAGAATGGGGCAATGAGAATTATAGTCCTTTCCTGGTCCTTGGCTTTCTGAAGAAATCTCGGTATCAGGGGGGAAAGCGTACAGGAGACCCGGTGGCCAATCGTGAATCAGAGCATCCCTGGGGACATCCCCTGGAGGGGGTAGAAGGGCAAAGTAGCTTCTGCATTTTGTGTTCATTGGAGACGCAAACAGATCGCAGCAAGGCTGGCCCCACTTGCGGAAGATCCTTTCCGCCACTATCTGGTTGAGGGACCACTCGTGAGGTAACAGGATGGCTCTGCTCAACCTGTCCGCTATGACGTTGGATAACCCCGGGATGTGCGTTGCTATCAGAAAGTGACCCGTGGATTCTGCCCATTGCCAAATTCTCATGGCCTCTCTGCACAACTGGCAAGATTTGGTTCCTCCTTGTTTGTTTATGTACCAGACTACGAACATATTGTCCGTCTGAACTGCAATGGTCCCTAGAGGTAGAAGGGGGGAGAAGTGTAGCAATGCTAGAAACACTGCCCTCATCTCTAGAATATTGATGTGCAGGTTGTACTCTAAACTGGTCCATTCGCCTTGGACTGTCTGTCCCTGAAAAATGCCCCCCCACCCTATCAGGGAAGCGTCCGTGGTCACTGTGGCTGTTGGTGTGGGTAACACAAATGGTCGGCCGCTGATGAAATTGTGATTCTGTAACCACCAAGACAGGTGTGCTTTGCAGGTGTTCGTAATGTGAATCTCGTGTGTCAGTGGTAACTGTTGGAACGATCACTGTGCGAACAGCAGCCATTGGAGAACTCTCATGTGTAGCCTCCCCATGGGAACTGCAATGAGGGAAGCTGACATGAGTCCCAAGACTTTCAGGACTAGTTTGGCTGGGGACTTTTTGGACAATAGTAGGAGAGATACGTGTTCTTGTAGGGAAGCTATTCTTGCAGAGGGGAGTTTTAGTAGCAAGGAACTGGTATCTAAATCTGCCCCTATAAATGAAATATGCTGTGAGGGCTGTAACGCAGATTTTTCGAAATTTAACGAAATCCCTAGCTGAACACAAAGGCTGAGTGTGTAGTCCCTGGCCTGTATCAGTTGACGCTCGGTGGTGGCAGAAAGGAGCCAATCGTCCAGATACGGAAACACCCGGAATCCTAGGCGTCTCAAGTGAGACGCTACCACTGCCATGCATTTGGTGAAAACCCTGGGGGCTGAGGTTAGACCAAAAGGCAGGGCCCGAAACTGAAAGTGGCTGGCTCCCAGCCGGAAGCGCAGGTGATCTCTGGACGCTCTGGCTATTTTGATGTGGTAGTAGGCATCCCTGAGATCTATTGAGCGCATCCAGTCGTCCTTCTGTAAGAATGGAAGGATCGATTGAAGCGTGACCATCTGGAACTTTTCTTTCTTGACATACGTATTGAGATTGCTTAGGTCCAGAATTGGCCTCCAGTCCCCTGTCTTTTTTGGAACTAAAAAGAACCTTGAGTAAGTTCTGGATCCTCTTTGGTCTGCCGGGACTGGTTGGATGACTCTTTTTTTCTAGCAGCTTTGAGATTTCTATAGCTGCAGGTTCTCGCAGATGGGGTGGTACATCTGGGAATCTTTTTTGTGGTAATGGGATGAATACAAAAGGAATTTTGTAACCTCTGGTAATAATGCTTTTTACCCATTTGTCTGAAGTAAGGTTTTGCCAGGCCTGAGGGTATAAAGCTAAGCGTCCCCTGACTGCCTCCAGAGCAGGACAGTCGGGCCTCCTCTCAGGAGTGCTGGAAAGACTTCCCAGGGATGGTATCCCTGTCGCCTTGGTTCTGCGGACCCCCCTCTGCCGCCAGGGCGGCGTCTTCCACCTCTGCCCCCCCCCGCCTCTGGAGGGGGCATCACCCTGTGTGCCAGGGAAAGAACCCTGGGGTTTACGAAACCACATCTTTCCACCTCGTTGCCCTTTGGGGCACGGTCTGGATGGGGTGGAAAAACGGACTCCGACAGCAGACAGAGTCTTTCCCTCCTGCTCACACCGGGTCAGGGTCTCCTTTACTTTGTGGCCAAAAAGAGTGGCGCCATCAAAGGGGGCGTTAGTAAAGGAAGACTTGAAGGCTTCCGCAAAGGAGCACAGGCGCATCCAGGATTGTTTACGAAGAGCAATCGCTGAAGCTGCAGCCCTACTCGACCCTTCGGCCGCATACGAGATGAGCCTCATGGACGAGTTCACAATCGATGTAAGGGTATTGAGCTGTGCTGTAACCTTATCCGAGACAGCAGCATCTGTACTACCCTGGAGGGTATCTCCCAACTCTTTGACTAGATCCCTCTGTAATCTTGTGAAGTGTGTCAAGTAGTTCAGCGATCGCATGGAAAAAGTCGCTGAGCTGAAAATGCGCTTCCCATATCTTTCCATGGTCCTAGAGTCTCTGTTAGGAGGATGAACAGACGAGGAAGATTCGGACATCTCCTTTTTCGTGGCAGCTGCCACCACCATAGCGTCCACTGGAACTCCCTTAGTGAGGTATGACTTATCTTGAGGGGCAGTTATATATTTGTTAGGCTTCCTGGGAACTGGCTCCACTGTGTCAGGTGTCTCCCACGCCCTTCGAGCAATTAATTCCATCAACTCGTCGAAGGGCAGAGTGACCCAGGAGGAAGAAGGGCGAGCACCAAATGCCTTCAGCAGAACCGAATCATCCTCAGAAGGGGGTAGGGCCTGCCAATCACCTCTCTGTTTCAGGATCTCCAGGATGTCAGAAAAGGAGACATCCTCCGTAGGTGATTTTGGGGACCCCTCTGACTCATCCAAGTCAGTATCCGATGTTAAGGATTCTTGTGGAGAATCTAAGTGCCTCCTCTTGCACAATCTTTTCCTCGGAACGTCATCGGGGGGGCATCCGATGAAGCCTCCAAGGAAGAAGGGGCTCCCTCTGGGAGTGGCTGAGGCACTGGTGCTCGACGCTTTTGTGTAGTCGTGGGTGCAGAAGAAGACAACGGACCTTTATGGGAGGGAGAAGTTGCTTCTGCTGAAGTGGTTGTCTGAGAAGACAATACCTTCCTCATAAGGTCGAAGGCCCCTGGACCCCGAGCTGAGGAATCCCCCAGTTCCGAAGAATGCGGAGGTATCTCCGACGCGGAAGCCAAGGGCATCGACCCCGAGGATGGAGCCGAAGTGATCCGTGCCAAGGCGCCGAGGGGGAGAGTCGGCACCGAAACATCGGTTCGACTCTCGGTCCCGGAACCAAGGATAGATCGTCGGCTCTGCGAGTCCGGTAATGGTTCCGACGGAGTTGAGGTCAATGGTGCCGACCGAGAAAGGGACGGTTCCGGCACCAATGGCTCCACTATCATCAGATCAACGTCTCCCGGCTCCGAAGGCTGAGTAGGCCTCGGAGGAGGATCAGATGGAGATAAAGGAAGGCCTTCGAGTCTCGACACCAATTGAGAGGAGACTGCAATGAGTTTGGACAGGGCCGTGTTCTCCATTAACTTCTGCACCACACGATGTATGTCGGTGTCGGAGAGGGGCCTGGAAGACCGAGTCGAAGGAATCGAGGACGGTGCCGACCTTAACAGAGCAGGAGGTAGAAGCTCCGTCACCGGTTCCAAGACTCGAGGCTCGGTGACAGACAGAAGTTCGACACTCGGCCCCGAAGTCTGTGGAACCGGTGAATGAACCTTAAACGAAGAACTCGGAGCCGATGACATGGGCTCTGATGTCTTTGACTCCTTCGAGGATCTAGAAGCCTGGTCTGACTTGTCAAGAGCCTCCTGGAAGGCAGGCTTCAAAAGACCTCCGTCCATAAGCTCCCTGCGCCTATCTGTCATGACCCTTCCACTAAAGGAATGACAAATAGAACAGTCTTCCTATAGATGGAGGGGGCCAAGACAGTAGACACAGGAGCTATGGTTGTCGGTGACAGACATCTTCTGCCCACACTGACACCTCTTAAATCCTGACTTAGCTTTCTCAGACATTCTGTAAGAAAGTACTGTACACTATCACAAAACACTGTCAAATCAGGTTAGTAAGTCACTAGCAATAAAATTGCAAGTATCAAAATCCAAGTTTAGTAGTAGTGGGGTAGGCCCTAAGGTAAACCTAAACTATATATATATATATATATATATATATATATATGTATAAACTATATATAATAGAAAAAGGATGACCAGACCACACACACACACACACACACACACACACACACTAAATATAAGAGTCAAGAATCCTACAAATTTTCAAGAAAATTTTCTAAGAAAAAAGTTATCTTATCTTCCCAGTTGGTCAGAGCTGTTCAGAAACGATGCGATCGGTTGCAGCGGCAAACTAGATCTGAGGTAAAGGCAGAGGGAATTGTGGGAGGTAGGTTGGTCTCGAGCTTCTTCTGGATGAAAAGCTTTGCTAAGTGGCCAACTCGGAGCCGAGGATCGGCTCCGACACCCATGTGTAAGAACAAACGGCGAGATTGAACACTCTCACATCAGAGGATTAGTGTCACAGCTTTGTACTATGAATGCCAGTGTTTCACAGTGTACTTACTCAACCAGCATTTGATATGCATGATTTAAATATTTATATGTTGTGATCATTAATTATGTTTGCATTTGATTTGCAACTACTTGCACTAGTGCTCTAATCTGGTAAACAAATTTAAATAAATAAAAAAATATTATGATGTAATATGCTACCTTCCATACTGTTTTAATATATATAAAATAGTGATCTAGAACTTTCAGTTTTCTATATGCTGTTTGTCCCCATGCCTGCTTACCATCAAGTCTACCCAATCAGCCTTGACTCCATTTGTTCCCCCATTCTGGGTATGCCCAACATTTACGAGCCAGCCATCCACAGGAGCCAGTTTTGAGGCGGCCATGGGGTGTTTTGTGCTGTTGCTAGCATCTAAGAAATGAGGACATATTTGTATAGGCCCATCACCCTAGTGACCACTATTCCTTCCCACTTCTCAGTTCATCCATGATGAAGGCCACTGCATATGCAGTTTTTTTGATGAATACCCACCTCAGTTTATCCTTCCCATCACGACCCATTCTCTGATGGACTGTGATACTGGACAGTCCCAGTCCACCCTCTCCCCTGAGGTTGGAAACACCCATCCTGCCTGCACAGGCTCCAACAGTTGCCTTAACCACTCATCAAATGTCTGTCATCTTGGTCACAGTCATGACTTTACTGCAATATCCCAGTGGAGCTGGCCAGTGGTATACAATTTTTATTAACAACTGTTAGAGGCCAGCCTGTTCTCATAACTTAGTTTACAGAGTTTTATCTACTCAGTTAAGTTTTCAACATTCTTAAATTTCAGTGCAGCATGTGTTTTAAAAAGAAGACTCATCACTTTATAGAATTACCTTTTTAGGTCATACAGGTTCCTCAAATTTACTATTCAAACTAGGAAGTTTATCTCCTACCAAAAAAATCTCCTTTTGGATAGTGATGTGTATTTTGATATGCAGTTAAACCCAAAAGTCTAAAAAATAATTACTGTTCTGATACAGGCTATTTATATTATTATTAGAGGCCCTATATGTAGATTTCAGAATATCCTTAAAGATTAGATATTTAAGTCATAGTTATAAAATCAGTAAACTTTCCCTAGGTTAGAAATTTAAAGGGTCTTAATATAATTAGCACAACATTATGGTCTACTCAACTCACAACATTTTAACATCACTGTGACAAAGTCCAGAATGTTTTCACTTTCCTGGAGTAGATACTAGTTGAGTAAACCCATTTCTAAACATAATGTTCACAAAAACTTTTGGATTACTATGTTAAAACTACATTTTATAGAAACTTTTTCTTTAACATCAATTTATGTATAGCTGGTTAACTGGTTAGTAAATGGTAAGTAGAACCATGTAAGAGTGTATATTAGGTGTGTGATCGTTCTAATTTTGATTCTGATGAAGTCCTGGATTTATTTGGATGAAAGCACTCAATCTATGTTTTTATGTGTCTTTTGCAATAAACTGTTTTGTGTAGGGATATTGAGTGTTGAATTTTTAGACCCTGGCTGCGAGTGTTACATTTTTGCTGTTAAGAAGTTGTTTCAATAATGCTACACCTGTGTGGTTTTTGGTTACCTTTCAATTTATGTCTCCCAAATCTCTTATGCTTATTTTTTTATGTATTCATCAGCATATTATTCTCCTGTGCCCAAATGGTTAATTTAGTCAAGTTATTTTGCAGACATGCCTTATTTGTAACACATGTAGTCAATGTACCCTGTTTCAGGTCATCTGCATATAGACTGTAGAACACCTCAGATGAAAAAGTTAGGTCTGAAAGATACAATCTAAACAAGTAAGGGCCTAGGACAGAGCCCAATGGGACACCCTGACTGTAACCAAGAATTTCACCTGTCCAGTTGCTGTATGATACTTGTCATGTCCTATTTGTAAGACATGCAGCTATCAATCTTATCAAGAGTACATCAATACCTAGTTGTTCTAATTTATTGAAAAGTTTTTGGTGTATGACCCAGTCAAATGCTGAAGTTAAATCTAAATAAATCACAGTATAATTTTTCATTCATAGCTGTTATTTTGTTATAGAACATCATGTTACAGGTAGTAATAGATCTATTTTTAACATATGCATGCTGATGTATGGTTTCAAGTCCAAACCTATCCAATTCTGATAACTTATCCAATATTACCTTCTCCGTTATTTTCCACAACATGAAAGTAGACTTAAGGGTCTATATGACTGGGTTTGTCCTACTCCCTTTTCCCATAAAGATAGGTTGGCATGTTTCCAATCTAGAGGAATCTTCCCCATATTTATATGTCCCAGTGAATAACAGATACAATGGTACTTTAAGTTCTTGATGAAGTGTTCTTAGGTCATTATTACTAATTCCGTCTCCTCCCTGTGCTTTGATTGGATCCAGTTTGCACAATTATTTTTCAGTATAGTCTAATTTGATTCCAGTATCTGAGGTTACCTGAATGTCACTAGGGCTACTTATCACCCCTCTGTGGTGCCAAACTGTTTTGCATAAGATTTTGTAAATATATCTATAATCTGTTGTGCCTGAGAGTAAATTTTAGAATTTGCACACAGTTTATCAGTTTGTATGTCTTTATTCCTTCCACATCTTATGTATCTATAAAAAAGGTTTCCTGTTATGCTCAATAACTTTATGTAAAATTTCTTCAGATTTTTCTTGATCTTGTCTGATACTATGTTTAATTTGTTTGCCCAACTTGTTTATTTCAGGTTTCAAAGTTGTAACTCAACCTCTCTTCCATTTCTTGTATTTTTTTGTCCCTCACATTAATCAGGTATCTTGTTCTTATGGAAATATATCCCCCCTGACTTTGTATGCCCTCTAAAAGATGTGTTCTTTTGAGGAAATGAGGCCTGCAAGGAGTTTGCTGATGAGATGTCCTACTCTTGAGGGTGGCTGTCATCACTGACTAGGGTGATGAAGAGTAACACTCTTCAACTTGTAGTTGCAGAATGTGCATCCTGTGATGGCTTTCCAGCATGACTGCCACATGTATATACTTATCCCTAACCAAGGACAACAGTGCCTCACTAGGCAGTATTGGCTGCACTTACTATCCTCCATTCAGAGGTGGATATCTCAGAGATGTGTGGCACCAAAGTCTTTAAGAGACCTAATATGACTTTGTCTCTGGATTCCATCACCTTTCCAAGACACTGTCTGGTATTCTTATGGAAGCCACTTATCTCATCAGTCATCTCCATGTCAGCATGGGTACCAGTGTACTGTGCCCAAACGATAGTCCTACACCATCTGCTGATTGAGCTCAAGTGCTCCCCACATATAAGGGGCTGGCTACAGCATGTGTCAACACCAGGAACCCTTATTAGACTGCCACATGATGGGTATATTCACACTGGATGCAGTGTACTCCTCTGCTGCTGCAGTGCTGGTTACTCAGTCATTTAATTATGGGGAAGCTCCTCAACAGCATGGATGCTGAACACTCATCCTGAACAATGGGTGGGGTCCACCCAAGAATGAGATGGATAGTGTTTATGCACCATCTGACTGTAACTCGATCTGCATCTCAGCCTTATCATCAGACCCTGTTCAGGTGTCATCATTGCAATAATCCTGCCTGTGGGTGGATACATAATACAAGTCAGAATAGACTCATACATTGAGGCCCTGTGCTATGCACGCAAATCATGAATGAGAAAATGCAGATGTGGAACAGACACACACCTTTGCTGACATTCCTGTGTGCCTGGATACCTGACATATCTATAGGAAACATATGTGGTGGCTTCTGAGGCCTTGCCAACACCTGATACATATACACATTCTGTATGGTTACTAAACTAGTGCAGCTTCCTCTGACAGATCTGATGGTTGGCCAGTCCCAGAACCTGAGTCTACTCCAAAAGGTATGATACCTGTGCCTTCATCATCTCAATGCAGGGACACTAGAAACTCCTCCTTGTCAGTTAGGCTTGCAGTGGGAGATGAAATAATGTTTCCAGCATGAACTGCAGGCTACCACTTTAATCCTTATGAGAGTAGAACCACTTTCACAGGATACTCATTCCAATAGCCAGAGCTGGTGCCCACAGACAGCACATGCCTACATTGCTAAGGACAGCAAAAACATGCTCTTTCTCCTGCACAGACAGGTCAGAAAGTAGTGGTTGGTGCCTGTTATGGGTCCATTAAGGATGGTGGATATCTGTTTTGACCTGGCTGTGCTACTGAATTAAACTGCTGGCATCTCCAGTGCCAGTGAATAACACAGGTCTGGTATGATGTCCAGCAGCACCACCACCCTGAAGTTCTCTGGCAGTGGTTAGGCAGGAATGCCCTAAACCAGTATACAAAGTGGTTGTCACTGCTTCTGTTTTCAAACTCTCCTTTTTGCTGTCATTCACAGAATTATTCCTAATAAAGGCAGTGTCCACTGACAGATACTAGAACATACCAGGAGGGCTGTTGTGGGAAACTACATCTCTGCTTGTAGCTTATGACTTTACATCATGGTACTGCAGTATATTGCGGGATAATACACATAATTGTTCAACTGTCACCCTGAAGCCACATGTGAGACTGTGGCACCTTTCCAGGCTTCTGCTATCTTGCATTTATATGTGGGAGTGTAGTTCTGCAGTATTTTTTTGGTATCTCACTTACACCTCTGTGTAAAGACTGTAGTGGGCCTTTTGTATTTCAGCATGGGCAGAATGACAGGCCAGCTGTGCCATCTTCTGCAGAGACTTTTACAACAGAGCTTAGAACCCCCACTGCTCAACCCTACTCCAGGTATGGCTGCTGTGTGCATGAGGGCTCTGAGTGCCTCACTTGGGGGGGGGGGGTTTGATCTCACTCAGACAGTCAACATGGCTCAACTGCCTACTGCATATGGTGGAAGAGGTGGTTGATAGGGCAATGTCCACTGAATATCAGCTAACTGCTGATCCACATGACTTTTAGCCCCCTGCCACCAGACAACCAGATAATGCTGCGATCCTGCCACCAGCCAACCTTACCCATCTCAGCTATCTGATGGGTCCCATTGACATCCCCGTGGGCTGGTTACCCCAGCCAGATGTACCCTCATCCTTTTGTGCCACAACCTACCTCTTGTACATTGTCCACTTCTCTCAATCATCATTTGTCCACCCTCTGTTTCAGTCCAGACCGTGTCTCTGCCTCCCAGTGTGTGCATGTATACATCCACCCATTTGTACTGACTTCTGCTTCTTTGTCTGCCCCTGCTCACTACTTTTCTTCAGCATTTTCTTAGCCCCACAATACAATGTACACTGTCATGCCACTCTGTATTTTATACAAAAGCTATGTACTTACCGTAATGTGAGATCCATGTCTGATTTTCATGCAGTTCAGACATATGGGTTGATGGATCTGACCTTGGCGACAACTTTGAAGCTTCATTGGATCCAGAGCTCTGACTCCTCCCCTGCCCATAATTCCCTAGGCTCTACCTCAGATGCTCAGATCAAGTATGCCCTCCATATTCCGTAATATGTAAGAACATACTACCTAAGAGGACCATAAAAACGAAACCCTTACTTTAGATAGTCTCAAACTGTTGAGTAATACTGGATACAGTCCCATATGACTGTGCACAGACAGGGAATAAAATCCACTCAATCATCTCAAAGCCATAGATAACAACTTGGAAGGGGGAAGGAGGGAGGGAGTTTAAACTAGATGAAAAATCAGACAACATGGATCTAATGTTATGGTAAGTATGTAGCTTTTGTATCCAGTGGTGCCTATTTTAATCTATTTCAAACGTATGAAAGAGAATCCCAAGTTGTCAAACTGTGTGGCATCAAGGAAGGACATTCCTGAGTATGGTGGAATCAAAGGGGGAATTTGATGTGGATTGAGTGTCTAGCTTATACAAAGATACAAAGGTGTATACCATAGTCCAGGTGGCCATGGCGGCAATGTTATCAATGGATAAAAAAACATTATATACTCACCATAATGTTCCATCTATGTTGTCCATTTTTATTCTTCCTCAACTAATGGCTCGGATCCAACTCAGCCATTATACTAGCTTGTGGCCTCCAACAAACTCTCAAGCTCCTTTCTACCCACAATGCACCACCCCTAACATCTCTGAAATCTTGTTTGCTGCTTGACAGGAAGACTGTAATGATATGCCATAACTGGAGTTCAACACTAAGGACACTGATGTCCTTGAAATGTCTCATTCCTCCAGAAGTCAGTTTTTAAAAATGGTGGGAGTTGGTGGGTGGGGAGCTGAGGAAGAATGAAAATGGACAACACAGATGGAATGTTATTGTGAGTACATAACTTTTTTTATCTGATGTCAATTTTCATTCATTCCTCAACTAATGGGACAGAGTCCCCAGCTACCTAAATTCCTGGGTGTACTTTAAGGAGGGATATTCCTGAGTACAGTAAAGCCAAAGGCTGCTGTTCCCCTTGAGACCAGATCTACTTTGCAATGAGTGACAAAAGTAGGAGGATTTGACCAAGTTGCAGCCGCACATGTATATTGCCCATAGAAGTTCTAGACTGGAATACAGCAGAAGTTGCCATAGATCTGGTTGAACAAGCCTTTAATGGCTTTTGGTAAGGGGAGATTCAGTTTGTTATAGATAAATGAAATGCAATCTGTCAACCACCTGCCTAGTGTTACTGTTGTAACTGATTCACCCAATTTATTACATGCAAAGGAAACAAACAGTTGATTCTTTCTAATCTCTTTCATTCTGTGTAGATAGAAATGTCACTGCCTATGAACATGTGGTACGTGCAGCATATATTGCCCTTTATTTGGAAAGAATACTGGCAAATTAATGGATTGGTTGATGTTGGTTTTTGACACCACTTTAGGAAGGAAGGAAGCATCGGTACATAACTTAACCCTAGCCTTATGAAAAATGAAATATGGAGGCTTAGAAGATAATGCTTGAATTTTTGAAATTCTTCTAGCAGATGTAATTGCAACTAAAAAGATAGTTTTCCAAGTCAGAACTTGAAGATCACATTTAGCTTGCAGTTTCAAAGGGAGAATGAATTAAGGCTTGCAGTACCAAATTTAAATTCCATGGTGGCATGGGGGTCTTTATAGGAAGGTCTTAGCAGAAAAATATCTCTCAAAAAGGCCTTGCATGGTTTGGAGGAAGCCAGTGAATAATTTTGAATCCTGCATAAAAGTTAGAAATTGCTGTGAGATGAACTTTAATAGTTGATGAACTAGCACCTTCATTAAATAAACTTGCTGAAAATTCTAGAAAAGATTGAATAGAAGCTGAGAAGGGATCTATATGAGTCTGCTCTGCCCAATATACAAACCTTTTCCATTTACTCCTGTAGAGTTTCTTAGTTGAAGGTTTATGGGGAAGATAAAAGTATGAAATGGATAGGGGAAGAAAGCATTGGTTGTCTGGCTTTTAAAGGAACTGGAGAAACCACACTGTTAGTTTGAGATATGAGATATCCGAGTGAATCATGCCTGTCGGGTGAGACAGGAGGTCTGGAATTGGATCCAGAATCCAAGGTGGATATAATAGATGGAAAGGAAAGGAAGGGAAAACAAATCTGTTGAGGTCAGTAAGGTGCAATGAGGATGACCTTGCTCTTCAACCGGGATGCTTTCTGAAGGAATTTGGGGTGTTGGATGATAAGCATATAGATGACTGGGTGTTCAATCATGGAGTAGAGCATCCCTCTGTGATTTTCCTGGTTGGCGGATCAGGGCAAAGAAACTGCTGCACTTGTTTAGGGGAGATGCAAAAAGATTGCAGCAAAGCTGGCCCCACTAACTGAAAATCATTTCCATCACTTTGTTGTTGAGAGACCACTCATGAGGCAGTAAGATGGGCCTGCTCAGTTTGTCTGCTGTCATGCTGGACGTCTCTGGAATAAGCATTAGTATTAGAAAGCAGTTGGAAGATATCACCCATTGCCATATTCTGAGGGCTTCTCGACACAAGAGATAAGATCTGGTTCCCCCTTGCTTTTTGATGTACCGAATTATTGACAAATTGTCTGTCTGGACTGTAGTTGTTCCAAGAGGGAAAGAGTCTTGAAATGTCTGTAACACCAAAAGCACTGCTTTCATCTCCAGAACAGTGATATGCAAGTTGGCATCTTTGGGGGACTAAGAGCCTTGGACCATTTTCCCCAGGAAATGCCCCCTCCCACCCAATCTGGGAAGCGTCCATGGTCACTATGGGCTTGGGTTGAGGGAGGATGAAAGGATAACCTTGTAACACCTGTTGTGACTGCATCCACCAGGAAAGGTATTATTTGCATACCTGAGTTATTCTTATCTTCACTGACATGGGTTGATAAAGCATTGACTACTGTGTTGCTAGTATCCGTTGTAGAATTCTCATGTGGAGTGTTGCTAAAGGGACTAATATTATTGTTGCTGACATTGATCCCAGGGCTTGCAGAATCAATCAGGCTGAAATTCCGGTACTGCAAATTATTTTCCTGCATCCTTATGGTTTGCACTCCTGATAGTGGAAGAGAAGCTACCATAGATACTGTGTTGAATACTGCTCCTATGAATTCTAATGTCTGGGTTGTTTGTAAATGATACTATTTATAATTTATGGTTATTCCGAGATGTGAACAAATCTGTAGCACCTGATCTTGTGCTTCTATCAGTTGATGCCTGGTTGGGGCAGTAATGAGGCAGTTGTCTAAATATGGAAGCACCTGGAATCCTTACAGTTTCAAGTGAGCTTCTACCTCTGCCATGCACTTGAACACCCTGGGGGCTGTGGTGAGGTCAAAGGGCAGTGCTCTGAACTGATAGTTACTGGGTCCTAGCCGATAGCATAAGTACCTTGTGGATCATCTGTTCATCCAGTTGTCCTTCCCAAGAAAGGACAGAATGGACTGAACAATGACCATCCCGAACTTTGCATGTCAAACCAACTTATTCAGTACACAGAGATCCAAAATTGGTCTCCATTCCCTTGGTTTCTTTGGCATTAAAAACAATCTTGAGTAAGTGCTGGATTCTGTTTGGTCTGGTGGTACCTCTTGGGTGACTCTCATTTTCTAGCAGCGGATTTCTAGTGCTGCTTTCTTCTGATTGGGTGGAACATCAGGACATTTTCTTGACAATGGAGGTGGTAGGGAAAATGAAATTATATAACCTCTGGAAAGAATCCTCTGCACCCAACTGTCTTTTGTTATATCTAGCCAGGCTCCCTGGTGCAAAGGTAAGTGACCCCCAACTGCCTCCAAAGGTAGGCAGTCACCCTTCCATTCAGGAGCATTGAAAGGGCTTGTCAGAAAAGGAATCTTCAGACCCCCAGTTTTGCAGGCCTCCTCTGCCATGGGGGCATCAACTTCCATTACTGCTCCCCCCTCTGCCTCTGAGGGAACTACCTTCACATGTCCTTGAAAGGACCCTGCGATTTTCTGAACCACATCTTTTGACCTCCCCATTGATTCCTGGAAAAGGTCCTTTGAGGGTTTGAAAAATGCATGCCCACCCACTGCAGAGAGGGTCTATCCATCTTTCTCACATTTGCAGAATGTGTTCTTTACTGTGGGGCCAAAGAAGTGCTGTCAAAGGGAGCATTGACGAACGAGGACCTTAAGGGCACCACAAAATCACATAGGTGCATCCAGGCATGCCACCTGGTGGAAATATGTAAATCCACAGCTCTTGAGGTACCTTCTGTAGCATGCAAGATAAGCCTCATGGACGAATTAGATATAGCTTATATGGTAGCCAGCTGAAAGACTACTGAAGATTGGGCCTTTCTTGTTCCAGAAAGAGATTTCGATAGCTCTTTAATCAAATCTATTTGAAGCCTTGTAAAATGAGCCTAACAGTTCAGCGATCTGAGTGCAAAAGTCACTGAAGCATAAACACGCTTCCCAAATCTATCATCCTAGACACTCCATTAGAAGGATGGACAGTAGAACTCTACCAGTTCCTTTTTTGTAGCTGCCACCATGACCATGGCATTTACTGGCACTCCTTTACCCCAAATTTCCCTGCCTACTGGTGGAGCCAGAATCCAGTCTGGTTGTGATGTCTCTCCTCTGGGCTAGTAATCAAGGAACCTCAATCCTCACCACTGACACCAATGAGGGATGTTCACTTGGAACAAAAATAGATACAATATTTCCAATTGCAGCTCTCTGCACCAAGCACAATTTCCCTTTTCAGCACACAGGGAACACACTCCCGTCCTGGGGCTGGGTTTCCCTCTCTCTCTCACCAGGCCCCAAATAAGACTGCACACTGGCCACAGCTGTAGAATTGAGTCCTTAGCCAAATGTTCTAAGCCAAATCCTCCACCACCCTCTCTACAAAACCAGTGCTCTTTGTCCATACTCCAAGCAGCTGACACACACACACACACACACACACACACACACACACACACACACACACACACACACACACACACACTCTCTCTCTCTCTCTCTCTCTCTATTTGAGATTTGATTTTCATGCAGACACACCTGGGAAAGGCTGGCACAGATTCACCAGCTATGCACCCTCTACCCAGACTGAAGGTGGGTACTGCCACCAGAACACTCCAAAGCCAACTACTCTAAGTCTCTTACCAGGGTATCCAATTATACTTTGAAAAATTAACACTTGTACAAATGGTAGTGTTTGATCAATCCAGCAAGGCTTTCAGGAGTGGCCACAGTGTCACCAAATAAATATAAGTTCTCTTCTTCTTTTGGCTTTTTCCCGGTTAGGGTTCGCCACAGCAGATCACCTGTCCGCTCATGACTGGCAGTGGAGTTTTTATAGTGTTGAGTTGCCAGCCCGGCACCCAACTTTCCACAGAAGGCGCACACACCCACGCACTCACACCTAGGGACAATTTAGAGTGTCCAATCCACCTACATAATGTCTTTGGGATGTGGGAGGAAATCGGAGCACCCAGAGGAAACCCACGTGACCACAGGGAGGACATGCAGACTTCACACAGAAGGCATCCCAGCCGAGGATCGAACCGCAGAGCCTGTTGCTGTGAGGCGGCAATGTTAACTGCTGCACCACCAAGGCCACCCACTCTCAAAGGTTAAAATAATCTGTAAAAGTCCAGCCACAATGAAAAGTTTAAATATATTTAATAATAAGTAAAAGAACATGAAAATACTAATTATCTATTTGCAATAAACACAAGAGTTTCAATCACAGGAAATATTAAAAATAACACAGATGGAATGATTCACACAGATACAGGAAAACAATACTTAATTAATCTCACTATATTTTCCTGACTGACCTAAAGAATTACTGTCCCCTAGTTCTAGAGCAAAGCAAGATGATGTAGATGAGTGGTCCTTCTTTGTCAAGTTTCAAAAACAGACTGCCCTAAGACTTCTACCTCATCTACTATTAAAGCATCATTTCAGTGCTGGCTTACAGAATGACATCATACACATCTGGTCATCTGACGTCTGGTTTCCACGCTACCCCCTTTACTAGAAACTAAACCATAATCTAGCATATATGTGTCACCATGCACACACATAGAGCTTTGCTAATATGTGTTACAGCATCTGGAAGCTGTAAAACCATTTCAAAAATGTCCACTCTTCCAGGGTAGCAATTAGTTCACCCCTAAGGACAACACAGAAAGATTCCTAGTCCTAGTTTTCACAATTTGTCTTTGGCCGCAATCAGAAATGTAAGATACAATCTTTATTGTCTAAACCAGGTAATTTAATTTCAGACTATTTTTCAAAGTTTGCTGGACTGAGATTAACCTCTTCTCTCCCAATATCCTCTGTTACAATATATTCATTTTAACAGTTATGATAGAGTGTGACATACTGTCGTATTTCTTTTCTGTACAGCAGGACCCACTATTGGTACATTTTTAACACAAGCAGCTTTATAAACACATTTTCAAAATGAGCATCTGTACAAATCAGTTTGATATACAAATGATATATAATTCTTTACAAAACTCCAGCTAGCTATGCTGCCATATGTTGCACATCCACTGTCCTACTTCTCCTGGCATAGATGGCACTACCCCACATTGTCATACTGATCTCTTGAGGATTGTTTCAATCATATCAGGCTCCTTCTATGCCCACTTAGAGATCAAATCAATGAGCTCTTCAGTGGGTGGAATAACCCAAGAGATAGGCCAGTCCCAAAGGCTTCCAGAAATACTGATTCCTCCAGAGAAGGGTCTTGGGAAGACCAGCCACCCTTCTGCTTATTTGCTTAAGGATCTCAAGAATGTCTCCAAATGAGATGTCATTGGGTGGTGATTTTGGGGACCCCCTCTCAAAGTCAGTATCCTCAGTGACCAACTCTTGAGAGTCTAAGTGCTTCCTTTGGCACTTTCTCTGCCTACGGACTTCCTCAGTAGAGTTGTCTGGTGAAGTATCAGAAGAAATCAAGATACCTTCGTGGGTAGTCTGGAAGCTTTGAGATGGCTGTCCCTGTGGGGCAGAATGTTGAGGATCATGGTGCAAAGTCATCTGAGAAGTAGAGGGTGGATCCAAAGGGAAAGACCCATCTGACCTGCTGGAACAGCAAACACCCTCTTCACGTCCTCAAAGGCAGATTGCTCTGGGGAGAAGGAAGACAACAGAGCTGAGAAAGCAAGTTTCTGGCTCATTGCCTCCCTCCACCCCAAGAACAATCCACCAGAGTTGGAAGTTGGTGCCAAGCTGTCCAGTGCCAAAACTCCAAGAGGAAGAGATGGCTCCAAAATCCTTGGAGTTGACTCCATCCTCCCAGATCCGAAAGGGATGCTTCGATTCTGAGAGTCATCCTGTTCCACGGATGTCGGAGCCAGTGCACTCAGAGCAGTATTTAGATCGGAACTCCCCAGACCCAGAATTCTTGGATTCGAGGACTCTAAAACCACTGGTTGGATTAGAGAAGGAGTTGTAAAGGGGGAAGTAGTAGATGATCAGACTTCCTGACCCAAAAGGCTAGGAACCATGAGAATTCCCATTTAAATTTGCTCTGTGAGGAATTTCCTCCGCATTCTGTCCACATCTGCTTCCATGACACTCCTTGAGGAAAGAGAAGATACTAGAGATGACGATTTGGACCACCTCTCTAAAAAGGGAGGAGGCACTCTGGATGGGACTGGATCCAGGCTTGGAGAATGTTGTCCTTGGTAAAGGTTTCCGATCTGAGGGTGTATGATCCGAAACAGGCTTATTCAGATGCAACGAGGGTTGGAACGTACTTAATTTCAGATCCAGTTTCTCTTTTTCTAGATTCTGATGGAGAAGAGGCTGGAGACTCAGAAGACTTAGACCTTTTTGTAGTGTATCTAGATTTGTGTTTGGGGGATTGAACCTCAATCATGGCTTCAGAAAAGGAAGATGGCAGCAAGGCTTTTAAAATCAATTTATTCTTCCTGTCAGCTAGTGCTTGGGGGTTGAACCCATGATAGATACTGCAGTTGTGTTGTAAATGATCCGGACCCACCAATGCACACAAAGATTGTGGGCATCAGAATAAGGCAACTTGTGTCCACACTTATCACATTTTTTTAAATCCTGTTGCACCGACATATTTAAAGAAAAAATTATTGTAACAAGAGAAGAACTGAACTAAACATTTTTTTAAACCAGAAGGAAGAGGAAAAGTAAAATACCAACAATGGTATTAAAAAACTACAATAATCTTGTAAATAGGGAAAAATGCAAACTATGGTAATGAAAGAAGTATACACGGTGTGAAAAGGAGAAGGGAAGGAAAGTTAGGACTACCGACGTTGGTAGGAATCCGTACAATCAACAGTGTATGGAAAAGGACAGTAGAAATGGCTTAAAATTAAAATCAAAGATTAAAGAAATAGTCATATATAGGGATTATTTAGAAAGAAAATATCAAAAAAGGACTTTGACACAAAACCAAAACCAAAAAACTGTTAAAACTCCACTGATGGTGAGCGAAATACTGAGGCAGTGGGTAAAAACAGAAGCTGACTTTATTTATGTAAGCGCTTTCGGAGAAGCAAATACCTCTCCTTCATCAGACATTTTGCAAGCCAATTAAAATGCCTTATATACACTCAATGAACTTTCAATTAAAATCATTTGGATGCAATTAAGTTAAGTATTTTAAATAAATCATTGCAAACTTATTATCCATTTGAATAAAATATTTTCTTTAAGTCATTCCATATTACATCTTATTAGTAAAGAAAACTTAGACTTAAACAAACCATTATATATTCTAAAAACAATTACACATGCTAACCACAGAATACTGCTAACACCTATCAAAATTCCACTTGAAAATAAGTTATGTCATTGTTCAATATATTGTCTATGTGTTTATTAATATATAAGAAAGACAACCTTATCTTCTCAAGGCTAAAAATTTCAATATACATTTAAGAGAAACAAATTCATTTAGACCCGGGGGGGGGGGGCATATGCAACTGTCCTAATGTGCCAGTGAAGTTCTTGTATTTCTAATTCTAATTGCCATGGACTGCCCCTAGGGTTAAGTAATACTTGATGTAAGATAGCAAATTTAAAGTAGTGGTTTGGATATTCAGCTATGTGCCTGGCTAAAGCATTATTCATATCTTGTTTCTTAATGGCGTATTGATGTTCATAAATACGTTGCTTTAGCTGCCTTTCTGTCTTACTTATGTAAAATGCAGGGCATTGTTCACAAATAGCAGAATAAACCACAGCTTTAGTTGTACATGAAAATTTGCCTTGAATCTTGTAATATTTATTTCTGATCCACACTTGTTTATCTCCAAAAAGGTGCTTGCAATAATGGCAAGCTCCACACTTGACCATTCCTTTATTCCTAATCTTTTTGTTATTATTAATACTAGGGCATTCTAGTAAAGCCTTGATATTAAGACCCTTCCTATATGTAATTCTTGGTTTATCACCCAAAACTTTTTTTAATCTACTATCTTCTATAATTAGGATCCAATTTTTATTTAGAATGTCCTTTATATAATCACTATCTAAACTATATGTACTCAGAAAACTAGTGTGGAAAGATTGTGTTGTCTCACTAGAAGTAAGCTTGTTCACATTAGTTCCTTCTTGTCGAACTTCCAAAGTGTTGACTAGGAGGGGTTTCAAATGCCCAGATTGTCTCTTAGAAATAACTTCATTAGAAATTTTAGTTATCAACCCAAGGGGATAACCTCTTTTGACAAACATTGATTCTAAAAGAGCACATTCTTTGATAAAGTCTGGTTCTTCGGAAACCATTCTAGCTGCCCTCACCATATGGCCCTTTACGACCGATCTGTTTTGATGGTGAGGATGACAGCTTGAAAAATGAAGAAACGAATTTGAATATGTGGGTTTCCTGTATATCGTACTTACAAACCTAGACTTGTTTGTGTCTTTAAAAATACATACATCTAAAAAAATTATTTGGTCTTATTGACTATCATATGTAAATTCAAAAAAATCAGTCAGACCTGATATGTTGGAAACAAACTGTGGGACAAGTTCTTTTGTACCTTTCCAAATGAAAAACATATCGTCATGTTGAGTAACTGGTGTGTGGAGAAGGAGGTTGGGCCTGAGGGGCTCTCGCATCTGACTTTTGAGGAATTTGGGGGTCAAGACCAAACAAGGCTATTCGTTCTGGTGAATGTTTTTTGGAAGTTTTAGAGGAAGACTTGTGCCTTTCTTTCTCTTGTCCTTGTTTTCTTTTTCTTTCTCTTGTCCCTTCAATTTAGATTTATGTCTTTCAGAAGTGGAAGAAGATGAGGGGTAGCCCCTGTCTGTGCCAGAAGGAGCCCATTTAAAACATGTTTGCCCTTCTGGTTCGAAGGGCCCTAGTTCTAAATGGTGCGCAAGACTGGCAGTCTACATCAAGGTGTGCAACACCGATAAACACATCTGGAGTGTTGGTCTTGGGGTGGAAGTTTGTGCCCACACTCCGTCTTTTTTTTTAAATCAAGCAGATTCTGACATGGCAAAGACCTAAGAGAAAACAGTCAAGTACAAAGGCAGATTAACAATATCCAAAAGAATATCTAAATATCAAAAAACTTCTTGTTTAATTAGCAAAGATGATAATATGAAAAAAGGCCTAAGGCTAACTACTTACAAGATTATCTATACTGACAAAGAAACCTTAACTACACTAAAGAATGTAACAGTATGAGAGAAGAAGAGTAGCATGAAGAAAAAATATATAATCCACTGCTAGAGGGCTCTTGTGCACATTCATATTGTTAAAGCAGCAAACGAGACTTAAGCATCTGAGGTACATCCTACGGAATTGTGGGTAGGGAAGGAGACAGAGCTCTGGATCCAGTGAAGCTTCAAAGTCGGTACCGAGGTCGAATCTGGTCAGATTCAACAACCCATATGTTAAATTAACGAAAATGAGAAGTTATGTACCTACCATAACGTTCCATGTTAGTTGTCTACTCTCGCCTTCTTTCTTGCTTGATGGGTTCGGAGCTGATCCTCGGCTCCGACTCGGCACTTTGCTAAGCTCGAGAGTCACTTTTACCAGCTCGAGGCAGCCCCATATCCCATGATGCAAGGCGGTAAGTACCCAGATCTCGTCTGTTGTCTATAGGCAATAACACCTAGCATAAATGACTTCCAAAAGGAAGAAAGAAGGAGAGAAAAAACTTGAAGGATGGTTGGAGGACCAGCACTGTATGGTCTTCAGAAGCATGCTTCCATGTAGAGAGAAAGGTCTGTCCAGGCCAGGGGGAAGGAGGGAGGGTCGCAAGAAAGAAGGCGAGAGAAGACAACTAACATGGAACGTTATGGTAGGTACATAACTTCTCAATGTTAAGTTGTCAATCTCACCTTCATTCTTGCTTGATGGGACCGCATCCCTAGCACCTCTATCCTGGGTGGCTCAATGGAACAGACTCTTGAGAACTGTAGAGCCAAAACTGGCTCTGTCCCTGGAGGCCAAATCCAATTTGTAATGGGAAACAAGGGTATGAGGAGTGCCCCAAGTGGCTGCTGCACAAATAGTGTCTAATGGAAGTCTAGCTTGAAAAGCTGTGGAAGTGGCTAAGCTTCTGGTTGAATGCGCTTTAGGTTTCGAGCACAGCTGTTTTCCCCTGAGCTGATAAGTTTCAGAGATGACAGAAGAAAGCCATCTAGATAAGGTCACTTTTGAGACAGGAAGGCCTTTCTTGTTATCAGCATAAGAAATAAAGAGCTGATCGGATTTCCTGAATTGTTTTGTTCTGTCCAAATAATATCTGAGTTGGCGGTGAACATCAAGATAATGTAATTTTTGTTCCGATCTGTTTGAGTAGTTTGGGAAAAATACAGGAAGATCAATAGCCTGATTCAAATTAGTCTTTGAGGCGACCTTAGGCAAAAAGGTTGGATTAGTTCTCAATGATACTCTGTCTTTGTGGAAGACTAAATAGGGGGGGCGAACAGATAGAGCATGAAGTTCAGACACCCTCCTAGCCGATGTAATAGCAACCAGGAATAAAGTTTTCCATGAAAGAAATTTCAGGGAACATGAAACAGCTGGCTCGAAGGGAGGAAGAATCAAGGATGTCAGCACTAAATTTAGGTCCCATTGAGGAGGAGGACTCCTGATTGGAGGCTTCAGGAGAAAAATTCCTTTTAAGAAGGCTCTACAAAGCCTGTGGGACATAATGTTGTGGTCTGCGAACCCGACATGAAAGTTCGAGATAGCAGCCAACTGAACTTTGACCGTGGAAGAAGAGGAGCACGTGTGAAAGATTTCCGCTAAGAAATCCAAAACTGCTTGTACTGGAGCAGTAAAGGGATCAATATTTTTAGCTTTTGCCCAACAAGAAAAGCGTTTCCATTTGCTAGTATAAATCCTCCTGGTGGAGGATTTTAGGGAAGCTACTATGATGTCTCTAACAGGATTAGAGATCATAGGAAGCCTGGCTAAGGAAGGAAGTGGAGCAACCATGCTGTGAGGTTGAGAGAAGGGATAGACCAGTGCAGCTGACCCGATTGGTGAATCAGAAGGTCTGGCAATGGGTCCAGATGCCACGGCTGCACCAAAAGGTGACGATGGAGGAACGGAAACCAAATTTGTCGAGGCCAATAAGGAGCAATGAGAATCATTTTGGCTCTCAAAACGGTGGCTTTCTGGATTACTTGTGGAATCAGTGGAAAGGGAGGAAAGGCATAAAGAAGTCCCTGGGGCCAATCCTGGGTCAGAGCATCTCTGGGGGGATGGCCTGGCAGTGGGAAGAGAGAGAAGAAGTCTGGGCATTTGCTGTTTTCGGGAGTAGCAAAAAAATCGCAACATGGGCGGCCCCATTCTAGAAAAATCTCCTCTACTATAGATTGTTAGAGAGACCACTCGTGAGGCATGAGAATAGCTCTGCTCAATCTGTCCGCTAAAATGTTGGTTTTCCCAGGGATATGCGTTGCTACCAGAAACCAATGAGAGGAGATCGCCCATTGCCAAAGTCTGAGCGCTTCTCGACACAAGGGGTAGGACTTGGTTCCGCCCTGTTTGTTGATATACCATACTACAGACATGTTGTCTGTGTGGACTGCAATTGTCCCCAAGGGAAGAAAGTCGTTGAGGGCTTGCAACGTTAAAAGCACTGCTCTCATCTCTAGGACATTTATGTGCAGGTGGTATTCGAACGGTTGCCACGTCCCATGAACCATCCTGCCCTGATAATGACCCCCCCACCCGATCAGGGAGGCATCCGTAGTGACAGTGGCTACCGGGGCTGGGGGTACAAAGGGTCTGCCTTGGTGAATCTGAGGAGAAGTAATCCACCATGAAAGATGATTCTTGCAAATCTGTGTCACCAGTATTTGGTGACGCATCGGAAGTTGTTGGTAAGACCACTGAGTGAACAACATCCACTGAAGCAGGCGCATATAGAAGCGGGCTAGGGGAAGAAGGGTAATGGCCGCAGCCATGAGGCCCAACACCTTTAGAACCATTCTGGCCTGTACTTTCTTGCTGGCTAGAATAATCCTCATGTGACTTTGAATGTGTGAGATTCTTTGTTCTGTGAGGGTAGCTGACATCCGAACAGTGTTTAAGTTTGCGCCTATGAAAGTAATGGACTGGCAGGGCAATAAGGAGGATTTTTCGTAGTTGATCGAAATTCCCAATTGAGTGCAAAGATTTATTGTGTAATCCCTGGCTTGAAGAAGTTGATGCCTGGTGGTGGCTGAAAGGAGCCAGTCGTCTAGATACGGAAACACCTGGAATCCTTGACGTCTCGGGTGAGCCGTGACCACTGCCATGAGGGAATTTCTAGTCAGAAAGGGACTTAATCTAAACTAAAACCATTAAATATAAAGTTTTAAGGTAAAAAAGGGGCAAAAATAGTATTATTTTAAACACTTACCAGGAGCTGGCAAAAGGAGGACCTCATCAGCGAAGCGGCAAATGAGATCTGGGTACTTACCGCCTTGCATCATGGGATATGGGGCTGCCTCGAGCTGGTAAAAGTGACTCCCGAGCTTAGCAAATCCTCGGCTCCGAACCCATCAAGCAAGAATGAAGGCGAGATTGACAACTTAACATCAGACCTTAGATTTTATGTCTTTTTCTTTTGTGTGCAACTCTGCTTGCTTTGTTCCTCCATTTCCTACTGTAATGTAGTCCTCTTTCTGCCCACCTTTCATGGAGCCATTACATGTGCATCTGACTGAAACTAATCAGCAGGTGTTTACAAAAGTTATTTCTATGAGGCATTTTCCAACTGCCTACTCTTTCAAATACCAGCTCATGCTACCTGCTACAGCTATAGCATAGCAATCTTGTGAACTTCTCAGTAGCCTGTTCATAGTTACTCCCTTGTTCTACAGCTTACTTGATGCTGTGGTTAGGGTGCAGCTTTTTACCATTGCTCTGTTTTCCATACCAGAGTACAGTTGTCTGATCAGATATGCAATGTCCTCACCACTTGGATATTCATGTGTGATTTACACTTCAGTGTACTGTTGTAAGGTACAAGCATTCCTCCAGCACACAGCACACAGCACACCTCTATGAATACTGGCCAAAATGTTACACAGGTGTTTTTTTAAACACCTTTATTAAATTATCACTTAATACACAGGAAAACATGCATTAACAGAAAACAAACCATTTTAACTTTTTTCCATGTAAATACAATATACATCACATATATTTTTTTTGCTGCTATCATCAGTCCAACATTGCAGAAAGTTGCTGAATTCCTGCCTTCCCTTAAACCTCATTTCTCCTCCTCCTGAACATTATTCTGCATGTATAGTTTCCACTTGCATCTATGTAATTTGCTCCTTCCCTTTTCTAAGAATCCCTTCTTCCGTTTCTTTCATCTATTTTGTAATATTCAGTACCTCAAGTACCATTGGTGTAGTCTTTGATTTCCATTTTCTAGTAATTGCTTTTTTGACAGCCAACAGTATTAAACTTAAGGCTTACTATGTCTAGGCAATTCATATTCTGTATCCCAGCACAAAAGAATCATTTCCTTACTTACAGCCATTTTTCACCCAACATTTCTGATAGAGTACTCTGTAGGGATTTTTTAACATCTGCCAACTCATTACACTCCCAAAAAAATGAAAGTTATGTGTTTAACGTAATGAGAGATCCATGTTGTCTGTCTCCATCTGGTTCAATTTGTGGGTTTCTAGATCCAGCTCAGATCCAACACCAGCCAAATCCTTCAGACTTCCAACTCTCCAGGCTCCACCTTCCTTAGCCACAACCCCCCCCCGCTCCTTAACTGACTCCTCAGATTGAGTTTGCCCCATCTAAAACCAGCACTAAGCTACAAAGCTCCCAAAAAAGGAGGATGAAGGACTCCAAGAATAAGGAGAAGATAACCTGCACTGCCCAGACATCTCAGATAAGGAAGTCACCATAAATATCCAAAGTGAGAGCAAGAAGGGGAGGGAGGTTGAACCAAAAGGAGACAGACAACACTGATCTATCAGTATGCTAAGTACATAACTTTCATATCTGATGTTGTCTTCTCTGTCTGGCTTCAACATGTGGGACAGAAGCTCCAGCCACTCAAAAATCCTTGGGAGGAACTAAGAAAGGATATTCTGCAACATGGTAGACCCAAAAAAAGCCCTGTATCTTGAATGAATATCCAGCTTGTAATGAGAAATAAAGTTATGGTGGCCCATTCATGTAGCCACTGCACAGAATTCATCCAAGGATACTCAGGAAATGAAAACCACATAAGTACCCATATCTCTGGCAGAATGACCTTAGGTTTGCTTGGCAGGGTCTTGCTTCTCAAGGTATATGTGAAAGAGACACAGTCTGATAGCTACTTGGATAAAGTCACTTTGACACAGGTCTTCCTAACCCTGATCTCAAAAAGGAGACAGATAATTAATTGGATTTTCTAAAGGCCTTGGTCCAGTCCAATACAGCACCTCCACCCTTGTCGGGCTTCATTACACTTGCTTTTTTCTCCTTGCTGATCTTGTGTAGTGTGAGGCTACTAAGTAAGTCCATACTAAGTCAGTCTGTACTATCTGAACAACTGATTATTACAGACAACAGTGTAAAATTCAGTTATGACAATTTCGACATTTTTAATTACAACAGTGTAGAACATACCCTTGACCATTTTAGATTATTATCCAAGGGATTTAAGTTTATTCCACACCAAAGGGGTGACTTATCCAAAACATTGCTTGATTTAAAAATCAATGCCACTCCCCTGGTTAATCGATACTATCATAATCCTGTAGTATTTCTGCTAAGTATAAACAATTTTTCTTTATCTTACCTTAAAGAACTAAGAATTGTAGTGTACCACTACCTTACAGAACCCACAACTGTCCTCTTCAAATCCAGCAAACATGACTTTGTCTCACTCAAACATTTCACTGTAATTCACACTTTTACCAAAAAAAAAAAAAAAAAAAAAAAAAAACAGTTGTTTGTATATACATCATTTATTGCCTAGTTTTAAAAGTTAATGTTCACTATATTGTGTATGAATGCTATATTTCATCATATGTATGCTCTATTCTTTTCTCTCATGTATTGTATGGTATTTTGGAGCTTTTCGCCCCGGGCCTCCGCTGAAAATGGACCTGTGTCCAGTCAGACATTCCTGGTAAATAAATAAAAATAAATAAAAACAAATAAAAATGCTAGTCAGGAAAATTAATTTTGAAATAATCTTCCCTCCCAACTCTGGAAATGACAAAGATGTAATCAGAAAGAAAAGTACTTACAACCCCCCCTCCACCCCAACTAAAAAACTTTGAAATGGTAGTAGAGAAGGAAATTAGGGAAGTCTTCTCTAAAAGAAAATATAAGTCTAACTTAGTGAGGGGAAAGGAAACACTACACAAAATCAGCAAGGACAAAAAAGTAAGGGTAATGAAGCCCAAGGGGGGAGGTGCTGTACTGATGGACACCATATTATATGAATGAAAAAATGTATGAAATTTTAGGAGATACTAACAAATACAATCGAGTATCTGAAAATGAAATACATATATCCTATTAAAAATTGACTTAGCCATGAATGATATGTTGTTAGAAGGGATTTTGGACATGGATGATTACAACTATATGAGGAATGAAAGGCCTATGGTACCAACCATTTCTGAAATACCCAAAATCCACAAATGTGAAACAGACCCCCCCCCCCCAGATTGATAGCAGCAGCTCAGAACTTTAAAACGGCCCCTATTGCAAAATTCTTGGACTTAAAACTAAACAAGCATTGGTTAACCGACAACTTAATTACCAAGGATTCATGGGACTTTTTAAGGAGCATAAAACAAGACATGTATGGTGAGAATTTAATTTTTGTCACCATTGACATTATAGACCTGTCTACCTGTATTCCCCACAATGATGGTTTGGAAGCTTTATTTCAAAACAGGCAGAACACAAAGATTTTTTACTGTGTCAAAGATTAATTTAAATAGTTCTTAAAAACAACTACATATTCTTCAATGTGAATTTTTCCAGCAAATTTAGGGAGTGGCTATGGGGGCTGCTTGTGCCCCCACTTATGCCAACATGGTCTTAGCAACCTCGAAGAGAAATTTATACATCACTCAGAATACCAGAACTGTTGGATACTGTACAAAAGATTTTTGAGCAACATCTTTATATTGTGTACAGCTTCTTTGGATAAGCTCCATGACTTTATTACACACACACACATATATATATATATATATATATATATATATATATATATATATATATAGGGAACTACACCCACTTTTTAAAATTTAGTCACAGTACTTCTCATGACACTTTGAACTATTTCCATGTCACTATACAGAAATGAAATAATAAGTTTGTCCAAAATTTACAGGAAAGACACCTTTTCCAACTCATATTTAGTGTGTCTTCCGTGGAAGGTTGGGCGCCGGGCTGGCAACTCGACACTGTAAAACTCCACTGCCAATCATGAGCGGACAAGGTGATCTGCTGTGGTGACCCCTAACCGGGAAAAGCCGAAAGAGAGAGAGAGATTTACATTTTACCAGTGTCCATCCCTACCATCAGAAAAGAGGCATTATAAAAGGGCAGTACGTAGGATGTAGCAGAATGACATATGAGGATGATGACTTTGAAGTTGAATGTTCTTTTCTAGATAAATTATTTAAGGAAAGAGGATATCCAGATGCCTTACTACAAGAAGTGTATAAAGAAGTACTTGAGGGGCGAAATGAGAAATTCAAAGCCATATTAGAAAAGAATATTTTTTTCCACAACACCACTGGAATAAATACTGGTGAAGTGAATGATTACAGAAAGGTGTTTATTACTGAATACAATGGACATAGTAAGAATGTTAAATCTACAGACCTTACAGATTTAAAGGAAATAAAGAACCTTTGAATACTGTGTACAGGAAAGGTAGGAACTTAAAAGAAATATTAGAAAATGACAAAAATGCTGTTATTGCTACTCAGGGAAGGATAAAGGGAACATTTAAGTGTGGAAAGTGTTCACAATGTTCATTTATTTCCCACAAGGAATCCATTTTTGAAAAGAGTAGAAAAAATGTTTGGAAGGGAAAAATATTATAATTGTAACTCAGCAGGGCTAGTATAGATAGGTACCTGTGACTTATGTGGTTCATTTTACATAGGTAAAACTGAAAGATAACTCAGAAGGAGAATTTACAAACAGAATCATGACATTCAGAATGAAAATGAGAGCAATGTTCTCTTCAAGCACACCAAAACAGGTGTTAAGGCAAAATGTTCCTTCTTTGTCCTAGAGGATGTACAGAGGAATGAGAGGGGTGGTGCTTGGGAAACACAGATTGAGTATAAAGAACTGTGGTGGCAGGTAACTTTAGAAGCCAATAAATTTCCTGGCTTAAATGAGAACATATCCATTAAGCCACTGCTAAAAATGAGAGCTGCCAAGTTATAGCTAAAAGGGTGTACTTCTTAACATCTTTTGAACTTTTTCCCTGAACGTGTAATTTTCACTATTTCCACCAGATAGAGCCCTCACAGGTTTACTACATCACACATACACATATATACATTCATTTTTACTACGTATATCTTCATAGGTTCATAGGTTAGTACTAGGCTAACTGCCCTTGCGAGCCATTTTAAGCCTAGCCAATTATCCCTTATGAGACTCAAACCCTGCACCTTGTATTTGTAAGGGAAACACCTTAACCATTAGGCCACCCTCCCTACCCTTAATGCTACACTCCTGCCTTCTTCGACACTCATGCCTGACTGTGGTAGATCTTCTCTCACACCTCTTTGCTGGGCATCCTCATTTCCTCTTAACTTCTTCCTGTCTGTCCCAAATCATCTTCACCAGATTTTTTCTGCACATATGCTCCAACCACCGTAATCTGTTCTCTTTGACCTTTTCTGCAATTGGGAGTTACTTTGGCTTCTGCTCTTATGTCTTCATCTTTTTGTCTGTCCCACAGTGTGCATCCTACCACCAATCCTAGGCACTACATTTACATCACCTCCAACTTCATCATCTGCTCTGCCTTTACTGCCCAGGTTTCTGTACCATACAGTAGTACTGGTTCTACCACTATCTTGTACACCTTATTTTTTAGCTTCTTTGGCATTCTTCTGTCATACACTACACCTGACACCTTGCCAACTGGCTGCAGCCTCTCTGATTCTAGCTTTGACCTCTTCATTCAGACTTCCCTTCTTCTCAATCGCCTCTCCCAGATACTTGAAGTTATTAGCTTGTTTCACTATCTTCCCTTCTATCTCAATTCTCAGCATCTTCTATTTCCCCAATTTGCTGCCATTACCACTGTCATATCTGTACTTAGTTTCATCCCGTGTACATTCAGTTTTGCATTCTATTCCCATACGCCTTGCTGAAATTCTTGCCCATAGTCTGCCTGTAATGCCACATTGTCTGCATACAGCAACTTTACTGAACTGTCTCCTCCAACCTGTTTGTTAATGTAGTCCATTTACAAGTATGAACAGCAGTGGGCTCACAGCTAAACCCTGACGTATACCCACTCCTACTGGGAACCTCTCTGCAAGACTGAACACTGTTCATCCTTGAGTCACTAGGTCCTTGTACATAGCCTGCACCAATTCTACCAATGTTTCTGGGTCTTCAAATCACCACAGTACTGCTCAAATCACCTTTCTTGGGACCTTGTCATATGCTTTGTCCAAGTCTTGGAATGCTCTGTTGGACTCTTTCCTCATCTCTAGCTACTTCTCTGCTGTCTGTCTCACTGCAAACACCTGGTCAGTTGTGCTGCATCCTGATCTGAATCTGAACTGCTCATCTCCCATCTTAATTTCCACTACTCTGCATACCTGTTTATCAATCACCCTCTCCAGAACTTTCATGCAATGTGACAGGAGTTAGATACCTCTGCACTGCCAACAGTTGTGGATGTCCCCTTTGTTCTTGTACCCTGGCACAAGTATGCTTATTCTCCAGTTATCTGGCATAGCAAGTTCTCTTCGCATTGCTATGAGTACCCTCAAAAGTCATTTCTCCCCTATCTCACCCAGCACCTTTACTATATCTGCTGTGATCTCATCTGAGCATGCTGCTATCCCTGACTTCATTTTCCTTAGTGCCATTCTTACTTCTAGGGTGGGGTTCTCTTCTTCTCTTATTGTAGGCTGTGTTTAGGGCAGTACAACTTCTGTGGGATTTTCTTCCATTTAGATTTATTGTTAATTTGGTTAGTGACCTGAGGAAAGACAGAACCCATGAGAAACTGTTATCCAAGATTTACAAGAAAGGTACCTATGCAAATGCCTTCTTGCATTATACCAGCTCACACCTGTTCCATCAGAAGTGGTCAGTTATGAAAGGCCAACTTGTAAGAGCAGCAAGGATGGTTTCATCATTATTTTACTTTTTTCTTACTTTTTGCTTACATTTTTATAACATTACTGTATTTGTTGTCTTTGGTGATTAATTGAAACTGACAGTTTTAAGTTGCAGTTTACTATGTTTGTGAACAAACTCATGTCAGGTTAAAGGTTGTTTTGCAAAAGGAAGTTGTCTTACTAATTTTAACTTGAATGTTATTTCTATTGGATAAAAGTTAATTGACAGGGTGTATAATGAGCACTTTACATTGTGAATTTTTTTTTTTTACATCTGAGGAAGTTCATTGAAATGAAAACAGTGTGATTTCAAAGCGTTTATGTATCTGTTCTTTGGTGCTGTTACAGGTTTTGCCTAGAGGATTAAAGCTGGATTTTTTTTACCATTTACTGCCTGATTCTCCTTCAGCTGCCTTTCTTTTGGTTATTTGTACTTTTTGGCAACTGATTATCTGTGTTTGAATTTAGGGACCACATCTTGAACTGAAGGACACAACAAAAAGGTACCTTTGAGAAAAGCCTTGGAAATCTTGAGAGCAGCCAGAGGAACATTATCCCTACCGACATGAAAGTTAGAGATAGCTGCCAAATGCACCTTAATCATAGAAAAACTACAGCCTGAATGAAACAACTCAGCAAGAAAATCTGGAATGGACTCTAAATGGGCGGAAAAGGGATTCAGCTGTCGAGATTCTGCCCACAGCGAGAAATGTCTCCGCTTACTGGAATATACCTTCATAGTCAAACATTTTTCAGACAAGACAAGGTATGTACTACAGTATCAAAAAACTTGGGATTCCTGGCCATCAAGGGAACTAGAGAAACCACAAGGTTAACTTGAGGGACTGTAGAGTGAGAGGATCTAGAACCCAAGGTAGGTAATGCAGAAGAGGCCATAGGAAGGGAAAGCCATACTTGATGGGGCCAGAAGGGTGCTATGAGGATCACTATCACTCTGCAGTGGGCTGCCTTCTGAAGAAATTTTACAGTTGGGAGAACCAGGGGATAAGTGCACAGGAGTTCCAGGGGCCAAGTAAATAGAGCATCACTCAATGACTGCCCCTGAGGAAGGACTAAGGTGTAATAGCTACTGCACTTGCTGTTGGAAGCTAGGCAAAGAGGTCACAACATGGAGTGCCTAGTGCCAGAAAATCTGAACTGCTACCCTCATATTTAGATACCACTCATGACAGAACATAATATTCCTGCTCAAACTGTTGGCCAGAATGTTGGACTTCCCTGGGAGGTGCAACCAGAAACCGCTGAGAAGAAATCGCCCAATGCCAAACCCTCATGGCCCGTCAACAAAGTGCTTAAGAATGTGTTTTCCCCTGCTTGTTGAGATACCAGACAACCGATATATTGTCTGTCTGTATTGAAATCACACCTCTGGGAAGCGTGTCCTGAAAGTCATGCAGTGCAAGGAGGACAGCCTTCATCTCCAGAACATTGATGTGGATGTCGGCCTCCGCAGAAGACCAGGACCCTTGAATTGTCCTCCCCTCAAAATGACCCCCCACCACAGAAGGCAGGCATCTGTGGTGACCATTGTTTAAGGAAGTGGTTGGATAAATGGTCTCCAGCTGGTCATTAAGGAGACTGCAACTACCACTGAATATGGTCATGCCATACTTTTCTCAGTCTTACCAGAAAGTCTGTTGAATGTGTCAAGAATGACTAATGTACCACCAGGGTCCATTCAGAGCCCTCATATAATACCTGGCTAGAGGGATCAACCCTATTGAAGCTACTATGTAGCCCAGGAGTTTCAAGACCGCATGATCAAAGGATGATCACTCTGAAGCTCAGGAGCCTGGCAATTTGACTAATAGTATCCAAGTAGCAACCTACAAACTCTAATGTCTGAACAGGTTGTAGACTCGACTTTAGGTAATTGACTACAATGCCTAAGTGGTCACATAAATGAAGTAAAGTGCCCCTGGCTGTGACAAGTGATGTTCTTGTGGGGGCAGTAAGGAGCCAATCTTCCAGGTAAGGGAAGGCCTGGAAACCATGCAGCCAGAGCCAGACTAAGACCATTGCCATACATTTCGTGAACACCAGGGGTGAGGTGACATGACCAAAAGGCAGGGTCCTAAACTGGTAGTGACTGGCTTCCAGCTGAAGTGCAGAAACCTTCTGGAATGGCTCTCAATCTTGATATGATGGTAGATGATCTCAAGGACACCTATCAAGCACATCCAGTTATCCTTACTCAGCAGAGGAAGAAAGGATTGCACTGTGACCATCAACAACTTGCTCTGTTTTATGAAGCAATTCAATCTTCTTAAATCTGGAATAGGCCAGAGGTCGTCGTTCTTTTTTGGTACCAAAAAGAATCTTGAGTAGACCTCAGATCCTCATTGGTGTGGTAAAACCTCTTGGATTACTCGATTTGCAAGTAGCTTCTGAATCTCTAATGCTACCTGCAGTCTCTGATAGGGTGGAATATCTGGGAAAGGTTTGTAGTGGAACTTTGGAATTTCTGAAAAGGGAATATAGCTTCTGGATACAATTCTTAACACCCGTGCATCTGAGGTGATGGCCTCCCAAGCCTTTGGGTGAAGAGCCAAGCGACCCCCAACTGCCTCCAGAGCAGGACAGTTGGACAATCCTTCAGGACCACTGAAACGGTCCACCGGAGAAGGCTCAGAGAAAGCTGTGATTCTGCAGACTGCCCCTGCCCCTAGGGCATCATCCATTATGCCCCCCCCCCCCAGCATTAGGAGAAACCCTCTGAAGGAGTGTCCTGGGAAGACTGCTACAGCTTTCTAAAAAAAGAGATATTTGCCACCCTTCTGATTCCTTGAAAAGATTTGCTGAGGGGTAGGAAAATGCACTCCTGTGGTGCACAGCATCTTTCCATCTTGCTCACTTCTAGTTAGAGTATCCTTAATTTTGATCCTAAAAAATGTAGAGCCATCAAACTGGGCATTAGCAAAGGATGCCTTGAAACAACAGTTACATAATCACATCCAAGTCTGGTGACTGCCATTGGAAGTATGAAGGATTTTCACCTTCATCCTAATCAGGGTTTTACCATTGTACTCCACAAGACTGAGCCTTTTCACCACTTTTTTAGTTTACCTGCTTATCTCTGCCTCAGCAGAAAAGTTATTTTTGCTGTCATGTCTATTTCATACCAAATGCAACATTAAAAAATAAAACTAAGAAATAAAATTTTAAGTTTGTGACTTACTCTGACAATGTATGGCAAGCCCTGCATATTCAGTAGTAATCCTAGAGGGAAATGAAGGATAAAGATTAACAGAACTTCTATTGTTCTTCAGTGCCTTTTACGGAAAAGGAGATTTCCTGTATCTTGTCTGTCTTTGTGCTCCAATCAAGGATTAAGGGAAAAATGTTACTTATTTATTGAAACTTGATTACCAGTAAAGTCCAACTGGGTAGAGGCCCAGGGAGAAAACCTACAAATTATTCCAAAACATTTTAAGAACAATACTTTTATAATCTTCAAAAATAAAACAAAAAACATCTGCATTTTAAATAATTCTAACAAATTAGACATAATATAAAAATGTTGGTTAAGAATTGATATAAGGTATGACAATCATTTAATATTTAGAGAAATTCTAGACAGTTTGTAGAGAAATTAAAGGTAAGTTAGTCTAATACAAATAGGAACTGCAATATGAAATGAGGGAAAACAGGCTTATGGTATGTTTAGAGAGAAAGTCAGGACGAGAATTAGATAGCAGTAAGAAATTAACTGAAGAAGGGAAAGTAAGGTGGTATAAGGAATGAATTAGGTACATGTCCACATTTAGGGATATAGTTTATCCTGGTTTTGAGGAAGAACAGAGCCAGGTTTTAGCTAGGAAGTCTTTCAGAGTGGTTTTGAAAGATGGGAGGGAGGGTACAGACCTGAAGGATACAGGTAAGGAGTTCCAAGCCTTAGCAACCTTGTATGAGTACAGACAATGCCCGACACATTTATTAGGTTTGTAGACAGACAGGAGTTTTTGGTCACTGGATTACAATGACCATCTGAGAGCACAGTTGTCTAGAATTTTATTTAGTTCTGGACAGGCAGATGGATACTGGATAATTTTATAGGTGGTAAGAAGTTGTGTGAATGTTAGTTGATGTGGCAGTTCCAACCAGTGAAGGCTTTTCAGTGGTATACAGTGGTAGGTACTGAAAGGGGTATGTGCTGCAAATTTAGCAACTTTGTTATAGCACTGTTCAAGCTTTAATTTTTGTGAAGCCTGGAGGTTAGTAAGGATGGGAGCACCATACAGAATTGTGGGGAGGAGATATGTAGTGGCAAGTGTAGTTTTAGTTGCATCATTGAGAAAGTTTTTGATCAGTTTTTCTTATACAATTTTGTATATTCAGGTCGAATGTAACATTATCATCCATTATCACACATAATAGTTTGATATGAGAAGTAACTTCAATGGTTGTATTATCGAGAGATGACTTTACATTTTGCTTTCTCACGAGAGAGGAATTTGGAGGTGGTGGTAGTTGGGTCTTTTTTGGCTTGAGCATGAGATGTTCGTTTACAAAGCCATATTTCAGTGGCTGTTAAAGTTTCTTGAGTAATTTTTTGAGGTGTACCATGTTGTCAGATATGCAAATGAGAGTGGAATCATCTGCGTATTGTATTAGGGTGATGTGTTGTGTGGAAGTATAGAGGGTGTTGGTGAAAATGTTAAAGAGGAGGGGACCAAGGACAGAGTGTTGGTCATGACTGGGAGGTAAGGAGACAGGGTGGAGTGCTATTTTACTGACTGATACCTGTTAGACAGGTAGTTTTTGAACCATAGAAGGGTGAGCTGAGAGAGACCTAGTGAGGACATCTGAAGTAGAAGCTTGCGCTGTGACAAATTGTAGCAAATTCTTTAGACAAGTCTAGAAATAAGGAAGAGATTCGTTTTCTATTATCTTTAATTTTATTGACAGTATCCATATAGGTTAGAAGGGCAGTGCTAGCCCTATGGGAAGGACAGAAGCCATGTTGTGTAGGGGATAGGAATTCTTCCTGCAGTAGATAATCTAGTAATTGTTTTTGAAGAAATATTTTTCAAGTATTTTGGCGAGGAAAGATGATTTCTATAGGTCTAAAGTTAACATCTGTTGAATTTCCTCCTTTGTGCAGAGGGATAATGTGTGACTTTTTCCAGAGAGAGGGAAGTGGGATTCCCGGATTGACCTATTTATAATTATTGAGACAGGATAGGGAATGCTATTGGCTGCTACTTTTTAGGTATTCACTTGGAAGGTCATCAGCTGAAGAAGAGCCCTATTTAAGATTGTTTGAGTAGCTTTATATAGTATATGGGCAAAAGTTTGATAAGCAACAGAAAGCGCATTTTCTCAAGAAGCTTGGGGGGTGGGGGCAGTATTACATGAAAACAGGCCATTGCCAAGACTGGTGGAGAAAGAGTGATAGCAATCAATGCAATAGAAAGATAAACAGCTGTAGAAACATCATATGAGGCGTAAAAAAAGATATTGGTAAATATGACATAAAAGCCCTTATGTTTGATGTTAAATTATTACCAGATGTACACAAAGCAGCACTGTATGACAAGGCTAACAATTTTGACACCAATATTATTTTACAGACATGCTTATATGTACTGTAGCATAGTATAGCAGGTCTCCTCTTGGGATGGATGTGTATAAGTTGTGCAAACAAGAATGGAAACAGTATTACAGTGTGATGTGTTAATGATGTACAGAAATGTTGTGCTTCCCTTTTAGAATAACAGGTACGTCTCTACATTAGACAGAGAGATTCCTTTAGACATTGCTAATAATAGGCAGTTGCCTGATGCATTTAGCATATAAAAGGGAGGGCTATGGCCCTGGAAATCAGAGAAGTGGAGCAATCAGCTTCTAACTGCAGGGGGAATTTTGTGCCTGGAACAGCTATTATAGGAAGTGTGCTGTGGAACAGAAGTGGCAACCTGAAGGAGCCTGAGGCAGTCCAGAAATATTTTGCTGAAAATTTAGCCAGGAGAAAGCTGACTGAATTTATTTTGGGATTAAACCCAAACTAGCTGCAAAGTTTCTGGTTTATGTCTTGAAACAAAAAAAAAAAGAGCTTGCACTACTGAATTTTTATTTTAATTAAAAAACATTATTTTATGGCCAAAATGTCTCTGCTGCCTTATTGGGATACCACAGTATGTGTGTGTGTCTGTGTGTGTGTATTTATACATACATAAACACACACGCGCATTTACACACACACGCATAGAGACAGACTGAGTGAAAGTAAAGTCCAAGGAAATAGTGAAGGAATTTATAAAAAAACACATTTTATTTTGAACATTGATAAAAACCATTAGGAAAACAAAAACATTAGATAATTTGGCTTTAAATTAGAAGTTATGTACTTACCATAACGTTCCATCTGAGTAGGTGGATTCATTTGTCTGCAACCTGTGGGTATGGATCCGATATCGGATCCGAACCGGCATGGTTTATCCAGCTATGGATCCGAGCTCCTAGCTCCTCCCCTCACCCATAATGCCCTGCTCTCCCTACATGACCTCAGATCGAGTTTGCCCTGCACCAACTACCCTAACCAAAGGGTAATGCACCCTATGCAGGAAACTGACAAGGCCAGGGGGATAGGAGGGCGGGATGGTTGCAGACAAATGAATCCACCTACTCAGATGGAACGTTATGGTAAGTACATAACTTCTAAATCTGAAGTAGGAGAATTCATTTGTCAGCAACCTGTGGGACAGAGTCCCCAGCTACCTGAATTTTGGGTGGCCATCATGGAAGGATATTCCGGAGCACCGCGGAGCCAAAGGATGCTCTACCTCTAGAAGTGACGTCCAGCTTGTAATGAGTAATAAAGGTATGAGATGAAGCCCAAGTGGCTGCTGAACAAATGTCATCCAGAGGAACCCTAGACTTAAAGGCCGCTGAAGTAAAGACAGACCGGGTCGAATGAGCATGGACTCTCTCCGATGCGGGCCTCCCAGAGGCTTGGTACGCCAACAGAATACACTGAGAAATCCAGCGTGACAAAGAAACTTTGGAAATTGGTTTACCCAGATTGAATTTGGCAAAAGAAATGAACAACTGGTCTGATTGCCTATGACCAGCTGTCCTATGAAGGTAAAAACGAAGCTGCCTGTGAACATCCAAGGAATGCAGCTTGTATTCGCCTTTGTTTTGATACTTAGGGAAGAAAACAGGGAGGTTGATGGACTGATTAATGTTAGCTTCTGAAGCTACTTTAGGAAGAAAGGAGGGATTGATCCTGAGGTACACCCGGTCCGGATGAAAAATCAAATAAGGCGGTTTCATGGACAGGGCCTGAAGCTCTGAAACTCTCTTAGCCGAAGTAATGGCTACCAAAAAAGCAGTCTTAAAGGACAAGTATTTAAGATCGACTGTGGCTGCAGGTTCAAAAGGGGGAGCGGTCAAGGCCTGAAGTACCAAGGAAAGATCCCACGGGGGAACCGTTTCTTTGAGCCTTTTAGGAAGGTTTTGCATAACTTAGCCGACATAAGAGACCCTGAATCGTGTCCAACATGGTAATGAGATATGGCCGCCAGCTGAACTTTGACCGTGGAACTACTGGCGCCATCATTAAAGAGAGTAGTAAGGAAATCTAGAACCAAAGGAAGGGGAACCGTGAAAGGATCTAGGCCTTGCCGCTCTGCCCAAATGGAGAAACGCTTTCATTTACTGCAGTAGATTTTTCTGGTAGAGGGCTTGTGGGCCGCTACCAGAATGGCCTTAACTGGGGACGAGATACCGGGAGTCCTGATTAGGAGAGGAACTGGAGCAGCCAAGCAGTCAACTTCAGGTTGTCCAGGTTCGGAATTGGCAGGTTCGACGGGTGTGATATCAGATCCGGAATGGGATCTAGAATCCAAGGTGGATTCACTGAATGAGACCTTAGGTAAGGGAACCAAATCTGTCGAGGCCAGAACGGGGCAATGAGGATCATTCTGCACCCCAACCCGAGAGGCTTTCTGAAGTACTTGTAGCATCAGAGCTAGAGGGGGGTATGCGTAAAGAAGACCGGGAGGCCAAGCATGCACCAGAGCATCTCTCGGAGAATCGCCTGGAGGGGGGATTAGAGCGAAAAAACTGTCGCACTTGGCGTTGAAAGGAGAAGCAAAGAGATCGCAACAGGGAGTCCCCCACTGTGCGAAGATACGTTACGCTACTTGAGAATTGAGAGACCACTCGTACGGGGAGAGAATGGTGCGACTGAGCTTGTCCGCTAGGATGTTGGTCCGACCCGGAATATGCGTTGCGATGAGGAAATGCACAAAAGGGGCGGCCCCTGTGGAGGTCTGGAGAATGGAGCCACCACAAGAGAGACCGCTTGCAAGCCTTGCTGATTGCAATGGGATGATACAGGGGGAGGGAGAGAAATGACCATTGCACCTGAAGTGTCCATTGAAGCACCCGCATATTCAAGCGGGCATGCGGAAGAAGAGTAATCGCTGCCGCCATAGACCCTAGCGCCCTCAGGATCAATTCCGCAGGTGTTGAGCTGGAGTGAAGGATGGCCCGCACCTGGAGTCGCAGATTCCGAACCCTGTCGGTTGTGAGAAAGGCTCTTAAATTTCTCGTGTCTAACCTGGCTCCTATAAATTCTATTGTTTGAGTAGGGACCAGGTTGGACTTTTCTATGTTTACCGTGATGCCTAGCTTGGGAGCTAGACGAAGGAAGGAGTCTCTTGCCAAAGAGAGTAGATGCCTTGTTGGGGCGGTGAGAAGCCAGTCGTCTAGGTACGCAAAGACCTGCACCCCCCTGAAGCCTCAGGTGGGCCGCAACCACTGCTAACACTTTGGTGAACACCCTGGGGGCTGTGGTGAGACCAAAGGGAAGGACCCTGAACTGGTAGTGACTGGCTCCCAGCCGGAAGCGAAGAAACTTCCTGGACCGTCTGTCCATCAGAATGTGGTAGTACGCGTCCTTGAGGTCTATAGAGCACATCCAGTGATTCTCCCCTAGAAGGGGGAGGATGGACTGTAAAGTGACCATCTGGAACTTCTCTTTGGGAACTGACAGGTTCAACAAGGACAGGTCTAGAATGGGTCTTAGGTCCCCCGTCTTTTTTGGCACTAAAAAGAACCTGGAGTAGAACCCTGATCCGATCTGGTCTGGGGGGACGGGCTGGATGGCTCTTTTTCTCAGCAGATGGCCAATTTCTGCTGAAGCGGCCTCCCTCTGATCGGGTGGAACATCGGGGAGGATTTTTAACTTTGGGACATGAAGAAAGGGGATCTTGTAACCTCTGGATATAATCCAGAGTACCCAGCGGTCCGATGTAACGGACTCCCATGCCGCTACGTGCTCCGAGAAACTTCCCCCGACTGCCTCCAGAGTGGAGCAGTCGGGCAACCCCTCAGGGTTGCTGTGTGGGCCGTTCAGAGAAAGGTTCCCTGGACCCAAAGTTCCTGGGAGCCCCTCTGCCCCTAGGGCGGCGTCCTCCCTGTCCTCCTCTGCCGCGGAAGGACTGGTTGTCCGGAGCGGGTTGGGAATGCTGTGACTTCCGGAACCACATCTTCTTCTGGCCCTTTTGGTTCCTAGAGTAGGACCTCTGGGGCACAGAGAAGCGGACTCTGACAGCAGACAGCGTCTTCCCGTCCTTCTCGCTCTGAACCAATGTATCGCGAACCGTCTTGCCAAAAAGGGCAGAACCGTCAAAGGGGGCATTCACGAATGACGCCTTGAAGGACTCTGTAAAATTGCAGTGGCGGAGCCAGGCCTGCCGTCTTGTGACTAGGCCCGCTCCCGCAGCTCTAGCGGCTCCCTCGGTAGCGTGGGAAAGTAACCGCATAGAGGTGTTAGTCACAGAACAAAGAGTGCATAAGTTTGTCCTCCTCCAACATGGACTCCGGGGGGGATGCAGCATATTCCTTGATAAGATCGCGCTGCATCCTAATGACGTGTGCCAAATAGTTGAGCGCCCTCACTGAGAAGGTTGCTGAACTAAAGATTCGCTTCCCCAAATGGTCCATCATCCGAGACTCCTTGCTCGGGGGATGGACTGAGTGACTTTCCTGGGCGAGTTCCCTCTTAGTGGCTGCTGCCGACAACATGGCATCTACCGGGGGTCCTTTGCTCCAGTGGGCACGATCAGCAGGGGGGCTAAGGATCCTGTCGGGCCTCTTAGGGATTGGCTCCACGGTGTCCGGGTCCCTCCACGCCCTGGTGGTAATAAGGTCCACCAGGGGGTCGGCAGGAGGGGACACCCAAGAGGTAGACGGGCCTGCTTCAAATGCCTCTAAGAACACTGACTCGTCCGAGGAAGACTTTGGGGCAGACCACCCCCCCTCTAATCCGTAACATTTCCATGATGTCTCCGAAGGAGACATCCTCAGGGGGTGATCTTGGGGAGCCTTCCCCTTCCTCCAAGTCAGTGTCTTCGGTCAAAGACTCGGGGGAGTCTATGTGCCTCCTCTTACACGAATGCTTGCGAGGTGCTCCTTCGGGGGGGCTGTCCGAGGAGCCCTCACCAGCAATGTCCAGAACCACAGGAACTGCTTGGGGCAGTGAAGCGGGCTGTCCCAGTGGCCGGGTGATGGAAGCCTGGCCCAGAGCAGATGGAGTGCAGGACGGAGCCGAAGCAAGGGCCGGGGGTCCGGATGCTCTCAACAGAGCCCTCTCCACTACATCAAAAGCCGAGGGGGAGCCAGCCTCGACAATAGGATCCGAAAGTCGGCTCCCCCTCGGATCCGATGAGCGGATTGGAGCCGGCGCCGAGCCCCTCGGATCCGAGGGACCAGTGTGCTCCGACAATGACAGCGCCGAAGGCACACTGAGTCCCTCGGATCCAAAGCTCGGGCCAAGGCTCCGAGAGGTTGGATCAGACAGACTTGAGGGCAGGGTCAGATCTGAAGTACCCAGTACTGTTGGCGCCGACCCACCCGCGGCTCCGAGGCTGCCCGGCTCCGGGCTCTCCGAACCCAGGTAGCGTGTCGGAGAAGGAGCAATGGACTTAAAAAAGGGGGTCGAGCTCCCCCCCAGAGGGGGGGGGAGGCAGGAGCACTCCCATCTGCATCTGGGCCTGGATGAACCTTCGCATCATCCGGTCCAGATCAGCGTCGGAGAGGCTGTAAGTAGACCTCGATAAGGCTACCGAGGTAGGCCTTGAGTGCCACCTCGATAGCCTCGAAGGAGGTCGGGTCTCCTCATCCTCAGGCTCCGGTGAAAAGCACGGGGACCGGAGCTGAGGAGGGGGAGAGTCAGCAGCCAGAGAGGCCGGAGGAGAAGCCCGCTTAGCCGGCAGGGCCAAAATGGAGGTCTCGGCCCACCGCTTGTGGTGCTTCTCTCTCCGGTCCTTTTTCCTGGCTTCCCTCTCCTCTGACCCTTTGGCGGGAGTTTGAATCCCGGGTGGAGGAGGGGGAGCAGGCAAGGCAGGGACTGCCGAAGCAGTGACCACCAAGGGGACGGGGGCCGAAGCTGAGTCTTGGGGCAAGAGTCCCGCCAAGACCAGCTTCGACCTCCGCTCCTTCAATGCCCTGGGGTTGAACCCTGCACAGATTGAACACCCTGAAGTGAGGTGTTCAACCCCAAGGCATCGAGCACGAGTGTGGCCATCAGCAGGGGAAAGCTTATGGCCACACTCGGAGCACTTTGAAAAAATAGCCTTTGGGGCCTCAGACATAACTTTTTTTTTTTTAAACAATAAAATAACTAAAACAATCACACAAGGCCCCCAAAAACACACACACACACACACACACACACACACACCAACTACGAACCAGCGAGGGGAGGGTAAAAACTATATTAAATTAAACCAAAAAAGATATAAACCGAAGGGAAACCTATAACTTTCACACAACTTAAAAGTTTTAAACCCTTTTTTTTTTAACAATAATTAAACTTAGCTTTCGGAGCTCTGACGACCCAGCCTTCACCATGCGCAGTAAACTAGATCTGAGGTCATGTAGGGAGAGCAGGGCATTATGGGTGAGGGGAGGAGCTAGGAGCTCGGATCCATAGCTGGATAAACCATGCCGGTTCAGATCCGATATCGGATCCATACCCACAGGTTGCAGACAAATTAATTCTTCTACTTCAGATCAATGATTTCAAGGTTTTCTCCAAAACAAGCATACAGTCTGTTGAAGTCCTTCCAGCAATGGTTTGAAATTAAAACCAAAGTCAAGGGCTACATGTTTCTTCCAGGCCTAGATTCCATTTTTGAGCTGCCCCTAGTGGGCTGCTGTCCAGCATACAACTAGGGTCTTCTGTTTACCTCTTTGTTAATCCTTCAGATGAGGACCTAATTTCTTTTATTTTTTTCTTGGAAGCTACCTGGCAATTTCCTTGATATAATTTTAGTTTAGAGCAAGTTAATATTCATCAGTACTTTATATTCCTCCTCATGAAAGTTTCTAAAGTCCAAGCACAGTTTATTCCTAACCTGACTGTAGCTGATGAAGTAAAGACCAAGACACTAACATCTACTGTTGTATGTATTTATTTATAAAGAAGGTTTTTATAACTTGGAAAATTCTCTTAGTGAATTTTCTTTGGATGCTTTCCAGGATGAACGAGTCACACTTTCTAGTGGAACAAAACAAAGAATTACATTCTATCGTCAGTCTAATAAAACAGATAGCTTTACTAAGATTGTATGTGCATGTAAAATTCCTAAAAATGAGCCCCACAGTGCTCATAGCTTTGCTTCTTACTGACTCAGCCTGCACTTTGAACTTTAAGTTAGTACTGATTCTAATCCCTGTATCATTGCACTCCTTCAGTACATTACATTATAAATTTCCCATGAAAAAGGTTTACCAAAGAACAGCATTTATTGGTATTAATGTGTAATCCATTATTTCTCAGCCAAGTGAGCTTGTATTTAAGTAGACATTGAAGTGTCATTGTCAGTGGTGTTGGTACTAAAACAGGTGTTTTTCTAACTATCTGCATACCTAGCCAGCCAACATGTCTTGGACAGGGGAAATGGTGAAAAAAAGCTATATTAAATAAAATAAACCCTAAAACAGATCCCTGTGGTGCTTCTGCTTGTAGTTTCAGCCAGTCTAATAAATAGTTCTTGGTCTTCACCCTTTGTTGTGTGCTACTTGTGGCAACCCAATTAACTATATATAGATTTATTAGAACCTGTTTCATAAAATCAATAATAACCTAGAGAGCTCACACTACAATTCCAAGGTCCTCAATGACAGAATCATAAAAATCCATCAAGTTACTAAAAGTAGAGCTATTTCTTTCTACAGTTATGTTGCTTTGAGGAAAAAACAAAATACATCTTTCAAAGCACTTGCCTATTAGAGAAGGTAGCCTGATAGAATTATAGTTATTGATCTTACCAGCTATATCCCCCTTTATGTATTAGTACAATGTTGGCTAAATTCTAGTTCTCTAGAACTAAGCAAGAAAATAACAGTGAGTTAAACAAACGTAAGACTAGAAGGTACAGATTGTGAAGTCTTGGCTTAGAAACATCTTGGAATATTGTCTGGTATGGGCTACAGTCATTTTTACTCTCGACAGTAATTTTGAGCTAAAGTACTCTACTGTAGTGGAGCTATTTACTGGATCACAAAAGCCCAAATCTGTCATACTAATGTTCTACTAAAACTGGTAAAGTAAGAATTAAAAACATTTGCTGTTTCTGACCCCAAATTCATATGTTCTTCATATAATATAGATTCAATATGATTAGGATTTGTTTTATTCCTGTTATTAACATATGAGTATAGTTTTTGCTGTTGCCTGCTTCACACAGTTCGTTCTCAGAATTGATTTTAGCTACTTGTAAGGATTTTGTAATCTTTTACTAGCTTGATTTTTTTTTAATTCTTGGTACATCAAGTGAGTTAATACTTGATATTAAGTCTTTACTGAATAACTCAGACCTGTCATTATGCCTGCTCTTTGCATGTTAACTACTTAGTAGGATGCTCATCTACAGCTCTCTCTCTCTGCTATGAAAAGTTTAGCTTCATCACAACATTAACTGTTTTTCTGCAGTGGGGGCCTTTTACAGTAGTGGCTTATGTCTGATGACACTCGTGTCCTTTTCCATGTAGCTTCGGCTGCCCCTAAGCAGATGAAGTTATCTGTCTGCGTAGGCAGCCTACTTGAGTTGGGCTATGGACAAATGATTGCATGGACCATATGGTCTCAGTGAAATGGGTGTCAGTGGTACTTTCGTCAAGCAAATGAACAGGAACCACTCAAACAGCAGAAGTACTGAAAGAATCATTCCACCAAAAGAGGTTATTTTTATATGTTTTATTTTCTCACAGTCCTACAAATGATTAGTAAAAAAAAAAAGCTGTGACATGTTTGCTTCTGAATGCTTTAAAGATGCATTCACCCAAGAACAATACTGATGATTTCCCACAAGTTTTATACAATGAATGACTTCTAATACTTTAAGTATAGAGTACTGAATTAATATTAAGGAGGAGGAGTTAAATAAAAGCAATTCTAATGTAATTAGAGAATAAAAGAATAATTACATTTTTAAAACCTGTATACTTGTTTAACAATGCATATTTATTTTTTTTACTAGACACAATATTCTAGTTCCAATCTGATCATTCTCTCTTGACCTGGAAAAGAAAGTAGGGTTATGTAAAAAAGTAGCGAATAGCGTAGATAAAAACAGTTAATAGTGAAAAGGTACATTCATGATAATGTAATCTGTAGGTGAGGGTTAAATTTTTTTTTTTTTTTTTTTATGTACAGGAAAATAAATTAAAAAAAAGACAAAAGTAAGGAAGAAATGTACTTGTAAGCCTATACCTGATAGAAGAGATGGTGGCAGAAATAAAACACACTTGGAAACCTATACCAGTCAGAAAAGACACTGTCAGGTTTAAAATACTTTAAGCAATAAAGTATCAGAAAAAATCAAGGTGTATTATATATACATGAGAAATGCTTGGACTTAAAAATAATACAGTGACGTGACATATTGCTGATATTCAAATACTTTGTTATAGCACTTGTAAAATATGCCGACTATATTAGGTTCACAGAGTAAAAGAGGGATATTTATAACAATTCTGAAACCTAAAATGTTAAGTGACCAACACTGTCACAGGACGTTGTCGTTTTTTTTTTTTCTTTCTTTCTTTCTTTGTAGGGGGCTGTTCCTCTTCGCTATACTGCCTCTGAATTTAGTTTCACAATTTTGGTAACTTGAAATTGCAGTCTCAATAATGTGACTGTAATCATAAAAGAAGGTTATCCCAAGTAGCTAGCCCATTTCTGAACAATGGCAGAGATCTATGGGTTACACACTTTTTTTAAGGAAAAAACTGAAGAGCTGAGTGAATACAATCGGAGGTTAATTAAGTGTATCCCTGAGATTCATGAACACCTACACCAAGTGCACACTAAGTGTATGCTGTTCCGAGTGAACAGACAACTGAAGCATTACTCACACCGCCTTCCTCCTAAGTTTAATTTTCCTACTGATTTTCTTGCCGCCTTAAATATCAAGGGGGGGGTTATAAAGGTTACCATAAAGTGTACGGCTACACTTAGTGTAATCTTTGTAAGTGATTAGAAAGCACAAGCAATGTGAAAGGGACATTCTTGAATACAGAAAATGTACACTTAGCATACACTTAGTGTACGCATTAATGAATCTGGTCCATATGTTATCATGACAATGACAGGCAAAAGGGAGTATTAGCAGTGGTCACTGCATGGACAGAAATCTAAACATAGCAGCTCTGTTGTGCAGTACCTGTAATCAGAAAGAATTGGTGGACAAGGACAGATCAACGACAGGAAGGCTATGTTCTAGTTGTGAAAAAACATCTCTGATGTTCTTTGTGTTTCACTGTTGCAGTCATTACATTTGGGTAATCCTGCTGGCAGGTTGCCCTCAGTCGGCCTGAATTCCAAAGTCTTGCGTCCTGCGTCGGCTGTTGTCGCACCTTCCCTGACGTTAGGTCGTCAGGGGTATAAAAGAAGGAGCCAACGGCATTTTCTTCAGTCTTTCTTGCCGTGCGGTGCCAGAAGCAGAAGCAGTTCACACGTGCCGGACGGCCGACTTCTGAGATATTCGTGTTCGAATTTCAGATCCAAAGTCTTCAATAAAGCTAAGTACCCCGGTGGGGAAACTTTATTCTTGCTCCAGACCGATGTCAGAAAAAGTAAATAATTGTATTTCTTGTGGAAAGCAAATACCTCATAAGGACTTTCATTCTTACTGTATTCCTTGCCTAGGCCCTGACCAGAACGTTTCTGGTTGTCTGTTTTGTGCTAGATTTAACCAACGCACTATTAAGCGTCGGTATGATTTTGCTTTAAACTATTTTGGACACCGGTTTAATTATCCAGAAATATCGTCGGATAGCCATCTGACTACCAGAGTTCACAAAAAATGCAAAGAAAAGGAGACAGATAAACAACCGAGGCCCAAAACCAATAACGAAGCTTCTCCTAAGCCAGTCGCCGGTTCTCAGTGAGGTGCTTTCTCAGCCCCTGACGCCCGCTACTTTAGAGTCGCATGCCGCTACTGACTCCCACGTGGATTCCGCCATGCCACTGGAAACTCAAGGTATTGGAGCCTCGGATACTATTCCCTCAGATGGGTCCGGAGTCGCTGAGCAGGCAATGGCTTCTGAGGGTGTATTCAGACCTAAACATCTTTACATTAAACGTACTTCAGCTTCAAAGGCAAAGACTAAAGCACCTTCTAAAGCAAAGAAACAAACTCACGTCCCACGTGGACAGGCCTCTATGCCCAAAAAACAGATGCTCAAAATGGCCAAAGACTTGATTACCTTGATCAGGGGTTCCCATCCCCCTCCTGATAAGAGGCCTAGGCAAGAGACTGACTATGAATCTTCAGATCAGGTTTCTATTTCTTCTGATCAGGAATATTCTCTTCCCCCCTATGAGGATTCTGATGCTGAAGAATCTATACCTTCAGCTTCTCCTTCAGAGGACTATTCTTTTGGGGAAACCTTGCATACCATGAGGGAGCATTTCCACTGGGAGAGCCAAGATTTTTCAGAATCTAAAAACAGGCTCAGAGATTTCCTTTTACTTCCTCAACACAGGCCTCTAGCCATTCCACCTGTGTTAGACATTGTAGATGATGTGTTTTCGGAGTCTAGTCTTACCCCTGACTCCTTACCTCCAGCACCTGCTAAGCCTGATAGATATTACAGGGTTCCTGACTCTCATAAATTCCTTTTTAAAAACCCTACTGCAGACCCAGAGACTATTTCTCAGGGTCCCAAAGGAGTTAAGGCTTCTGCTGCAAAAAATCCTACCCCCTCTGACAGAGATTCTAGGGCACTGGATAGATGGGGAAAAAGGTTTACACATCTGCTACCTTGGCTATAAGGGCCTTAAACTGTCAGTTTCATATGCTCAAATATCAACAACATGTCATGGCATTACTTAAACAGAAAATGTTGTTAAACTCTGAATGTGCAGACAACAAGGAAATGCAGGATTTATTGCATGCAGCTGAACATGTTGGAAAGCATACTTTGCAATGTGGTTTTGATTCTTTGGAGGCCTCCTGCAGGGCCGCAGTTACGGGTTCAGTAATTAGGAGGCATGCTTGGTTAAAGGAACAAAATCTGCTTGATCATGTGAAAGTTAAATTATTAGATGCACCTTTACAGCATGATACTTCGTTTGGTGTTAAGGCAGAAGAGGTGTTAAAGAAAATGGAGGACAAAGCTAAATCAATGCAAACTGTCAAAGATTTTTTACAAGTACAGCCACCTAGGTTTAGTAGACACTGGCCTACAAAGAATTGGTCCTTTCCTGTGTCAGACAGACCTCAAAGGGGCAGATCCAGACGCAAGGTTCATACAGGTCAAAGCAATGGGGTGCTTCTACCTCCAATGTTGGAGACGACAAATCACAACCTTACAGGAAACAGTCCCAATGACTTCCCCCTGCCTGCACCAAGCACCCTTAGGGGGAAAATTAGCACTTTTTTCTCAAAATTGGCACATTATAACCCAGGACAAGTGGGTTCTAAACAAAGTGTCACAAGGCTACAAGTTCCATTTCCATACCCTGCCAAAGGCAAACGGATGGCCAGATCTGCCAAAAAATCAGTGGGCAGAGGCACAAAAACAAGTTTCATCCCTCATGGACATGGGGGCCATTCAACAAGTACCAGAGCAAGAGCAGGGACAAGGATTTTACTCAAGACTGTTCTTGGTACCCAGAAAGGACAAGGCCTGAAGACCAATTCTGGACCTATCTATTCTGAACACATTCCTGGATATACCAAAATTCAAAATGTTAACTTTACAGCAGATTCTGCCCATGCTGGGCAAGTATGCTTGGCTTGTGACTTTAGACTTAAAACAGGCATACTTGCATGTCCCAATCAGGCAATCATGCAGAAGATACCTCAGATTCAAGGCTGAGTATCTTTTCGTTGACTCAGATTCAAGGCTGGCTCAACACATTACCAATTCTCTGCACTGCCCTTTGGCTTATCTGCTGCACCCAGGGTCTTTACAAAGTGCCTGGCACCAATAATTGCATTCTGCAGACAAAGAGGAATACAAATATATCCTTACCTGGATGACTGTCTAATTCAAGCAGAGAACAAGGACATTCTTCTACAGCATCTGGCGTTTGTGAAAAGACTTCTAACATGCCTAGGGTACACAGTCAACGAAAAGAACTCAAAACTAGTACCCTCTCAAGAGATAATATTCCTGGGTGCAAGCTTAAATACAACTGCTCAGATGGCTTATCTCACGCCAGACAAACAAAGGCAACTGACTACCTATTTCAAGATGTTGGCAACAACGGCCCAGTTATCTGCAAGAAAAATTCTGCAGGATTTGGGCTTCATGGCATCCTGCATTATACTAATTCCATATGCAAGACTGCATATGAGGAAACTTCAATGGTACCTAAAAAGTGTTTGGACACAACATTGCCACAGCCTGGAGGCAATAATTACTCTCATTCCCTGCCTGCAACAGGAGTTTCAATGGTGGTCGAGAGCTTGTCACCAGAACAAGGGACAGCCATTCACTTTACCCCCAGCCAGGCAAACACTAACAACGGATGCATCAGATTATGCCTGGGAGCCCCACATGGCAGGAAGATGCATTCAGGGCACATGGCCCTCAAACCAAATGCATCTACATATCAATCAAAAAGAGATGCTAGCTGTTCAAAATGCCCTAACAGCCTTCAAGGACATACTTCATCTGGGATAACTGCTGATAAAGACAGACAATACCACAGTCATGTGGTATATAAACAAGTAGGGGGGCACACATTCTTACCCCCTTTGCAGATTAGCCATGACTTTGTGGGACACAGCATTGACTTACCAAGTACATCTGCAGGCACAATTCCTGCCAGGAAAGGAAAATACTCTGGCAGACGAACTAAGCAGAAAACTCATGGATCACCACGAGTGGCAGCTGGATCCACAAGTCTTTAGCATGATAACAAGGAAATGGGGATGCCCGGACATAGATCTATTTGCCTCCCCTCACAACTACCAACTAAAAAGATTCTGCACAAGGACTTATCACAGACAAGCATGGAAATGGACGCCCTATCTTTCAGCTGGAAAAAACTATCAGTATATGTCTTTCCCCCACTGCCTCTCCTCCCCAAGGTACTCCTAAAGCTGAGACAGGAGAAGCCAAAGATGATACTGATTGCTCCAGACTGGCCCCGCCAGTACTGGTATCCAATCCTAAGGAATTTGTCTCAATGCCCAGCTTGGACCTTACCTCAAATACCCCATCTACTGTCCCAGCAAAACAGTCAGATCCTGCATAGCCAACTCAGGACTTTAAACCTGGCAGCATGGCGGATAATGTAATCATACAAAACACACCTCTCAGTAAAGCTGTGATGGATGTCATTTTGGAAGCCAGAAGGCCCAGTACTAGAAAATCTTATGCTGGAAAATGGAAGAGGTACTGTGCTTGGAACCAGACACAAGGAACTGATACAGCTGTACCAAATATTCCTCAGATTTTGCAATATTTAACTGAGATGCTGGACAAAGGCCTATCTTTTTCATCAATTAAAATTCATGCCTCTGCCATTTCAGCTCATTACAATACAGATCCACCAATCTTTTCTCATCCTTTATTAACACAGTACCTCAGAGGAGCCAAAAATTTAAGGCCTCCAAGGAGATCACCAATACCTGCATGGGAACTCAACTATGTCTTGGAAAAACTCACCCTGCCTCCTTTTGAGCCAGCTGCTACTGCTGATATAAAGTTTTTATTTTGGGAAACAGCTCTGCCCCTAGCAATAACTTCTGCAAGACGAGTTTCAGAGCTACAGGCACTCATGGCTGTGGAACCTTTTATCATGTTTTATCCAGACAGGGTTTCTCTGAGGACAAAACCGACATTTATGCCTAAAGTGGTGTCCAGTGTGGCTCTTAACCAAACCATTCATCTGCCAACTTTTTATCCAAATCCACAGAACAAGGGGGAGAGAGCTCTGCATTCCTTGGACGTACACAGACAGATTAGATTCTACTTGGACAGAACCAAAGCTTTCAGGAACACAAAGCAATTACTAGTGGCATATGCTGCAGGATCACCATTCATCTGCCAACTTTTTATCCAAATCCACAGAACAAGGGGGAGAGAGCTCTGCATTCCTTGGACGCACACAGACAGATTAGATTCTACTTGGACAGAACCAAAGCTTTCAGGAACACAAAGCAATTACTAGTGGCATATGCTGCAGGATCACAAGGAAAGGCTATCTCAAAGCAGACTATTTCAAAGTGGATAGGCCACTGCATTCGTTTCTGCTATTTTCAACATGGCAAGCCAGTGCCTAAGGGCATTAGGTCACATTCAACCAGAGCTGCAGCCACTTCAGCAGCCTTTCTCAGGGGAGTACCAACCAAAGACATTTTAGAGGCTGCTACTTGGAGTTCAGTGCACACCTTTATAAAGCACTATCATCTGCCACTCTACTCTAAATCCAGGGCAGGCTTTGTCACTGCAGTTCTGCAGGACCTCATAGCCGCTCCTAATACTGTTTAGCTCCAGCCTCCCAACCATAGCTTTGGGACTCTACCCAAATGTAATGACTGCAACAGTGAAACACGAAGAACATAGTACAGTTGTGTACACTTACCATAAATGTAGATGTTCGAGTGTATTCACTGTTGCAGTCCGGGTTACACACCCGCCACCCCCCTTTTTTCTGCTGCAACTTATCTTTCCTTCTCTGATTTATACAACCTATGTGGTGTATTTGCTTGTAGATGAAGGTCAAGTTCATATTGGTTTCATGTAATTTTTTATATATATACATTTTGGCTACACTTTTAGGGGGCATCTGACATCTGGGGCAAGAAAAACTGAAGAAAATGGTGTTGGCTCCTTCTTTTATACCCCTGATGACCTGACACCAGGGAAGGAGCGACAGCAGCCAGCACAGGACCCAAGACTTTGGAATTCAGGCTGACTGAGGGCAAACTGCCAGCAGGATTACCCAAATGTAATGACTGCAACAGTGAATACACTCGAACATCTACATTTATGGTAAGTGTACACAACTGTACTTTTCCACTGAACTGTTGACTTTGTTAGTTTACTTTGGAGGTGGTCTATGTGAATTGAGCAAGTTATGGATACTTGAGAAAGAGGGTTTTTTTTTTGTTGACAATGTGCAAAATGGTATAAATGGGAGTAATTGTAATTAATCAGGGTTTAGCTGCAAACAACAATGATCTGAATTTGAGTAGGTCAAGGCTGTTTAGTACTCAGGCAGTTTTATATTATTATTTTTAATATTTTAATATTATTTTAATGATAATATTATTATATAAAAATTCTGGTCAGCAATAAATAATTTACTCCAACCAGGTAAAGCTAGCACTCACCAACCCATTACCCCAAATAATAAAGAAAATATTGCCACCCAATTCAATAAATACTTTGCAGAAACCATATTAGCCCTGTCTACAAAACAGCCACCCTCCCCAACCCTAGGCAGTCCAAGTTCAACTAAAGATGAATCCACCTTCTCCCTTCAACCATCTCAAATGCAACAATAAAAACAATGCGTAGTAAACTAAAGCCCACTACCCTAGCCGCAAACAATCTACCAGCACAGTATCTAAAACTAGAACCCAAAGCAATAGCCTACCAAGTTTCAATACACATGAACAGTTCCATATTAGAACACCAAGTCCCAACCATTTGGAAGACTTCAAACATAATTCCACTTCACAAAGGAGGCAACTCTACTGAGCTAGCTAACTACCATCCTATTGCTATCTTACCCCATTTTTCCAAAATATTAGAAATAATTGTCCACACACAGCTCATGCATTACCTGCAAACAAATAATCTATTATCCAATATGCAGCATGGTTTCCACCCACACCACAGTACTATTACTGCCCTGTTATCTTTCGCCAACACAGTAAATCATCATAGAAACAATCACAAATATGTATCCTCTATTTTCTTAGACCTATTAAAAGCCTTTGATATGGTTTCTCACAGCAAACTTCTAACCACCCTCTCATCACTAAACTTTTCCCAATCTACTCTTGCTTGGTTCCAAGACTATCTGACTGGATCCCAGCAAGCAGTACGTTGACAAGTAGATCTATCACCCTTTCTTCTTGTCACCATAGGAGTTCCCCAGGGCTCAATACAAGGCCCCCCATTCTCATTATTCACAAACAACCTCAATACCTCAGTCCCACATGCATCACTTATTCAGTACGCTGATGATTCCACAGTAATATGTGCTGCCCCTTCTATACATGAACTACAAGCACTGACACAAACTCCTTTCTAGCAATCAAAACATGGCTAACAAACCCTCACCTCATCCTGACCCCCAACAAACTGAAATATGCTATTCTACCCAACTAAAACTACTACATCCTTCCCCTCTTTCAATACTGAATCTACAAACAGAGCCATGATCTCTCCCACTGCTCATACTAAGCTACTAGGGCTTGAAATAGGCAATAACATGAGATTCGCATCGACATATCTCAAACCATAAAAAGTGCGCAAAAAAGATAGGTACTCTGTATACTCTGTATGACGAAAACGCATGTACTGGATGTGTACTTTGAATAAAGTGTCTCTGGATTCCTTTTGTTATCTGTATAGGAATAAACTTTACCTTACAAACAACAAAAAAGCCATGACAGCTCAAACATACTTGATCTCAGCCCTGCTGTATGCATTACCCATACTCACCAACCTCAGAAAATCTGGCCTTGCAAATCTTGAAACGTGGTATAATAAGATTTGCAACCAACTCAAACTTTAGGTCTCATCTCTGTAAAGCACTCAGGCAGTTCAGTTGGCTCGAGCTTCCCCAACTCCTGCTTTATTACCAACTAACCATGGCCCAGAAAATACTCTGTCAGAAAGAAAAGACACATGCCCTGTAAAATCTACTACGACCATATTCCATTACCAGAACTTTACGATTCAGCAACAAATGCCTGATAAAAGTCTCCACTGACAATAATCAGGCTAGGGAATCCCTCTTCTCCAACTCTAAAGCTAAAGTCTGGAATGTATTACTTCCCAGCATAACATCCACTACAACCTCAGCACATTTCAAACATTAACTAAAAACTCACCTATTCAAACAATGGATATGTCCATGTATGGCTCCTGACTAGACAATTTGTTCTTAATGCTGCTTTTGTATTGATTCAGTCTTACTAACTCTACTTTCGAATACAAATACTATGTTAACTATGCCTGTATATAACACTGTGTATATTTTCTACTGTCTTCCACTGTGCTTGACACATATATTTTACTTGAATCTTTGTTAGATATGCTTATTTTTATGTGGAGCTTTTCTCCCCGGGCCTCCGCTGAAAAAGGACTTGGGTCCAGTCAGACTTTCCCGGTAAACAAATGCAAAATAAAATTAAATATAATAAGTAAATATGATCGTGAAGGAACTTGCTTATGACTAAACTGCCTTGCCAGATCCAGGGAGTGTACAGTCTGCATATATGGTAATATTTCGTCCGGGTAAGCCTGCAGTTAGTTGAGTGATAAGCAAGGAGAAAAGCAAGAGGCTTAGAATTTATTTTAGAATTATGTTGACATTCAGGAAAAGGAAAGAAATTATTAAATTTAACCTTGCAGAAATAATGAGCAAAATATCTTTAGAACCAGAAGTCAGAGCACCAAATATTATACTAGATTAGTTAATGAAAAGAAAGGATTGTAACAGGGATAAAGCCACTGGCTAGCTTGAGAAACAGAGTTCTCTTCAGGTCATGAAGTTCTGCTCATCTGTAAATTATGTCTGTCTCTAATAGCAAACCAGTGCAGTATCACTTTGACTTCACCCTGCTGATCAAATCATGGCAACCATGGGTAAACTCTGCATTAATGACACCGCTGATTACTGCTCAAGTAACACAGGCAACTTTGGTGCAGTATGTCTTAAGGGAAAAGGAAATAAAAGGAACATTCAAGACTGCACATTTAACAGGTTAAAATAATAAAATTAAATCTGATATAAAATAATTATGGAGAAGGGGCCAGAGAGCTAATGGGCTGGAGTAACTTTCACTTTAAAATGACAAAGGTTATAATAAGGCAGTATGTTTATCACAGTTATAACAAAACAGCAAAAGTTCAAACTGAGAAGCATAAAGACCCCAACCAGGGAAACCATAGCAAAAGAGAAAAAAACAAAAAACAAAACACCACTACAAAGATACCTGTAAACCTAATTAAATGAAAAAATCCAAGACCTGAGTAGACCAGTGAAAAACATTCCAGACCAAAATTAAACCAATATAATACCGGTACTGACATGGCAGATAGTGTAAAACAGCTTTATTACACAAAATAAAATGTAAGCACTTTCACGGTTATCCAACCGCTTCCTCAGACAACACAATACACAACAATACTCTATTTAAACAATGTTTGAGCCAGTGAATGCTTCAACCTATATTATTATGCGTGATGTCAATAATATGCTCCAAATTTTACAATAAAGTAAAACACATTATCAAGCATATAAAAACCAATAAAAAATAAACATACATATACATAAATGAAAACTATTACAATATCTATAGAATTAATGTTTTAGTGATCTAGCTTTTAAGAAAGATTTTAGTGATAGTCTGGCATTCAGGTCAGGTGGTTTATCACCGTTCAGCAGCAAAATCCAATTTTGTTCTGCTGTCTCGGTAATATTCCTAATATCACCCCCCCGTCTCTCTCTGTTATACCTTCTAAAACCATAAACTTAAAATGATGCCCTCCATCTTCCTTAGCTACATGTTGTGCAAGTGCATTAGTCTCCTTGGTATTCATTATATCTCTTTGATGTTCCAGTCTTCTTCTTTTGGCTTTTCCCGGTTAGGGGTCGCCACAGCGGATCACCTGTCTGCTCAAGATTGGCAGAGGAGTTTTACGGTGTCGAGTTGCCAGCCCAGCACCCAACCTTCCACAGAAGGCACACACACTCACAGTTAGGGACAATTTAGAGTGTCCAATCCACCTGTCTTTGGGATGTGGGAGGAAATCCACGCGACCACAGGAGGGCATGCAGACTCCACACAGAAGGCACCCCAGCCGAGGATTGAACCGGAGAACCTCTTGCTGTGAGGCGGCAACACTAACCGATGTACCACCACAGCCGCCCATCTTTTTAATGTTCCAGTATTCTATCTTTAAATGCACGATTAGTCTTTCCCTATAAAAAACATAACACTTGGTACAGAAGCTGAAATATACTACATTTTGAGTCCTACAATCGGCATAAAAATCAAAATTAATCATAAAAACCTGCATATGGATGTGTAAAATAGGCACCTGTGTAGATATATTCACATGCTGTACAATTTCTGCACGCATATGTCCCAATTCTATATGATTCAACTATGCTAACATTACTAGTAGGTTAATAGCATAAATACCTTCAAGTGATCTATTATTCCTAAAGGCAAACTGCGGCCCTTCGGCCACTACTTCCCTAAATACATTTAACAAAACCCTACTTCTAACACTACACTAAATCTTACACACATTACCTATCTATATACTTACCTTAACTCGCACCCTAACCCAAAGGTCCATAACTATCGCACACTTACCGCAGATGGGCCAACCAAAACACTTGGACATTTTGAATTTCACGGTTTTGCACGTTCGACGATTAATTATTTCGCTCAATGTGTGTCGATTTTGTATTCGCGTAAATGGAGTTTCGACAATCTAATAGGAGCCCCTTATTTAGACCCAGCAGTGTAGCAACAATAAACAGCTTAATCACGCACAAAAATGCTGAACTGATTAAAAAGCTTAATGTGCATTTATCTTTTAGGTTAGTACAACACATAATTGAAATAAAAGTCTTACAGCAGAAACATGTAGGAAACAACCAAAACACTGACCAAAGAGAAACACCTTTACTAGGACACCTGCAACAACCTCTTTATGAAGGCATTTTGGGAGGTATACAAATTTGTGGGTCTCAAATGGATAAAGACACATGAGTCTTTAATAACAAAGCAAAACAAAACTACAGACTTTGGAAACGCTAGATATACTGCCAGTTTATTAAAAATAACAAAGCTTTCAGATAAAAATACTTCATCAGTGTGTGCATACAAACAAAAAAAAAAAACTTTCATTCAGTTAAGTAGTGCATTCAAATCAAAAACGTGACACAGCCTCCAATCACAAACTATTCCCAATTAATCAATTTCAACTCTTAAAAACATAATATAACTATATACGAATAAAAATAAAAAAAAACAAAATGCATCTTCCTCTAAAACTTACGTATAAAAATTTGTTACAAGCAAATGTGTATGTGTGTGTGTGTGTATATATATATATATATATATATATATATATATATATATATATATATATTAAATTCTCTATAAAAAATAACTTTAGTATCTGTTTTTAAACACATTTGTTTCCTTCTTAAAATAGGTTTAATACTGATGATAACATTATTGATGCCAGGCTCAGAGCCAGCCTGTAAATGAATAATCCATTCATATTAGCAGACTTCCAATTTATTATTCAAATCACCACCACTTATACTTTTACTTAGTACATTAACTACCCTAAAGTGAAAATTGTGGTCCACCCCATGTTCAGCAATATACCTAGCTAAGGCATTGGTGCTAATGTTCCTACGTATCTTGGAGCGATGTTCAGTAATCTGATCTTTAAGTCTGCTGGTACATTTCCCTATGTAAAATTCGAAACACTTTACACAGGTAGCCAAATAAACAGTATTCACTGTATTACAGGTTGCAAAACATGAAAAGACATAACTTTTCCCCGTTTTCGAATGTATAAATTCATCATCATTTAACACATATCTACATCAAACACAATTATAACAGGGAAATGACCCAGATTTATTAACGAATCCCTTGTTAACATTATAATTCATGTCTTCATAGCAAAAACAATGTGATAGTGTTCAATCTCGCCGTTTGTTCTTACACATGGGTTCGGAGCCGATCCTCGGCTCCGTGCCGGCCTCTTGCAAGCTCTGCATCGAGAAGAAGCTCGAGACAATCTAATACCCACAATCCCCCTCTGCCTTTACCTCAGATCTAGTTTGCCGCTGCTGCATACGCATCGTTGGGAGCTAGCTCGAGAGTTTTCTAAGCTAAGATATAACTTTTTTGTTGTATTTTATTAAGAATTCTATTATAGTTGATATTTTCAGTATTAACAAGTGTGTTTGTGTTGTGGTTCCGTAATTCTCTGGTACCGTTAACTTTTTTGTCGGTATTTTTGTATCGGGGCCTACACCCTTCACATATCCACCATATTGAGACATTTACCGGATTTGACATTTACCTGATTGTGTCTTTTTTCTCGGATTGACTGTGTTTGTTTCTAGAGTTGTATATTATCTACAATGTCTGAGAAGGCAAAGTCTGGTTTCAAGCGTTGTCAGTGTGGCCAAAAAATGTCGGTCACTGATAACCATAGTTCCTGCGTCTACTGCCTTGGCCCTCTCCACTTACAAGAGGATTGCTCCATCTGTCACTCTTTTAGTGGGAGGGTCATGACAGATAGGCGCAGGAAACTGATGGACAGAGGTCTTTTGAAACCAGCTTTCCAAGAGGCTTTGGATGCTTCTGACCAGGCATCGAAGTCCTCGAAGGAATCGAAGACGTCGGAGCCTAAGTCATCGGCTCCGAGCTCTTCTTCAAAGGTTAGATCACTGGTTCCACAGACTTCGGGGCCGAGTGTTCAACTGGTGTCGGTTCCTGAGCCTCGAGTCTTGGAACCGGTGATGGAGCTCCCTCCTTCGGCCATATTGAGGTCGGCTCCGTCTTCGGTTCCTTCGACCCGTTCTTCCTCCAAACTTTCGGATGTCGATGTGGATCGCGTGGTGCAGAAGTTGTTGGAGCATTCGGCCCTCTCTAAACTTATTTCGGTTTCCACCCAGTTGGTGTCGAAACTTGAAGGCCTTCCTGTATCTCCATCCATTCCTCCTCCGAGACCGATTCAGTCCTTGGAGCCGGAAGAGGCTGATCTGCTGATTGTGGAGCCCTCGGGTCCAGAACCGTCCTTTTCTCGGTCTGTTCCCCTCACCTCGACTCCGTCGGACCGGTACCGGAGTCTCGGAGCCGACGGTCTGTTCTTGGTTCGGGGCGAGAGTCGAACCGACGTGTCGGTTCCGACTCTCCCCCTCGGGGCCTCGGCACGGATCGATTCGGCTCCGTCCTCGGGGTCGATGCCTTCGGTGCCTGTGTCGGGGATTCTCCCCATTTCTTCAGAACCGGGGACTCTTGATGCGGGACCCGGGGCGTTCGACCTGATGAGGAAGATGTTGTCTACCCAGACAACCACATCAGTGGAAGCAGTTTCTCCTCCCCATAAAGGGCCTTTGTCTTCATCTGCACCCACGGCCACATCCAAGCGTCGGGCACCAGTGTCTCAGCCACCCCTGGAGGTGCCCCTCTTCCTCCGAGGCTTCTTGGATGCTCCCACGAGGAAGTCCCTAGGAAGAGACCGTGTAAGAGGAGACACTTGGATTCTCCACAGGAATCCTTGACATCTGATACTGACTTAGATGAGTCAGCCGGGTCCCCAAGTCACCTTCAGAAGATGACTCTTTTACAGACATTTTGGAGATCCTGAAACAGAGGTGACTGGCAGTCCCTTCCCCTTCTGAGGATGAGTCAGTTCTGCTGAAGGCATTTGGTGCTCGCCCTTCCTCCTCCTGGGTCACTCCGCCCTTTGACGAACTAATGGAACTTATTGCTCGAAGGGCGTGGGAGACTCCTGACACAGTGGAACCTGTTCCAAGAAAACCGAACAAGTACATCACAGCACCTCAAGATAAGTCCTACCTTACAAAAGGAGTTCCAGTAGACGCTATGGTGGTGGCTGCAGCCACGAAAAAGGAGATGTCGGAGTCTTCTTCGTCTGTCCATCCGCCTAATAAAGATTCTAGAACGATGGATAGATATGGGAAGCGCATTTTTAGTTCAGCGGCTTTTTCCATGCAGTCCCTGAACTATTTGACCCATTTTACACGTCTGCAGAGGGATCTAGTCAAAGAGTTGGGAGATACCCTCCAGGGTGCTACAGATGCAGCTGTCTCAGAGAAAGTGACAGCGCAACTTAATACCCTAACATCGATTGTTAACTCGTCCATGAGGCTGATTTCTTACGCAGCCGAAGGTTCGAGTAGGGCAGCAGCTTCAGCGATTGCTCTTCGTAGACAATCCTGGATGCGCCTATGCTCCTTTGCGGAAGCCTTCAAGTCTTCCTTTACAAACGCCCCATTTGACGGTGCCACTCTTTTTGGCCCTAAGGTAAAGGAGACCCTTACCTGGTGTGAACAAGAGGGAAAGACTCTGTCTGCTGTCGGAGTCCGTTTTTCCACCCCAACCAGACCGTACCCCAAAGGACAACGCGGTGGGAAAATGTGGTTTCGAAAACCCCAAGGGTCTTTCTCAGGCACACAGGGTGATGCCCCCTCTAGAGGCAGAGGAGGGGGCAGAGGTGGAAGACGCCGCGCTGGCGGCAGAGGGGGTCCGCAACATCAAGGTGACAGGGAAACACTCCCTGGTAAACCTTTCCAGCACTCCTGAGAGGAGGCCCGACTGTCCTGCTCTGGAGGCAGTCGGGGGTCGCTTAGCTTTATACCCTCAGACCTGGCAAAATATAACAACAGACAAGTGGGTAAAAAGCGTAGTTACCAGAGGTTACAACATTCCCTTCCTATCCCATCCCATTCCAAAGAAAAGACTCCCAGATGTACCGCCCCATCTGCGAGAGCCAGCAGCTTTAGAAATTTCAAAGCTGCTAGAAAAAGAGTCATCCAGCCAGTCCCAGCGGACCAGCAAGGATTCGGGACTTACTCAAGGTTCTTTTTAGTTCCAAAGAAAACAGGGGACTGGAGGCCCATTCTAGACCTAAGCTACCTCAATACTTTCGTCAAGAAAGAAAAGTTCCGAATGGTCACGCTTCAATCGATCCTTCCATTTTACAGAAGGACGAGTGGATGTGCTCAATAGATCTAGAGGATGCATACTACCATATCAAAATGGCCAGGGCATCCAGAGATCATTTGCACTTCGGCTGGGAGCCAGTCACTTTCAATTTCGAGCCCTGCCCTTTGGTCTGACCTCAGCCCCAGGGTCTTCACCAAATTCATGGCAGTGGTAGCGTCTCACTTGAGGCGTCAGGGATTCCAGGTGTTTCCGTATCTGGACGACTGGCTCCTTTCAGCCACCACCCGGCGTCAACTACTGCAGGCCAGAGACTATGTGCTTCAACTGTGTGTTCACCTAGGGATCTCCGTAAATTTCGGAAAATCCTTACTTCAGCCATCACAAAATATCTTGTTCATAGGAGCAGAGTTAAACACCGTCAATTAATTCTGAGGCTTCCCCAGAAAGGATATTATCACTGCAGACTCACATCGTCTTCTACTCTTGTCAAGAAAATCTCCTGCAAAGCTAGTACTGAAGGTGTTGGGCCTCATGTCAGCCTCCCTTATTGCAATTCCCCTGGGAAGGCTGCACATGAGAGTTCTACAATGGCTACTATTTGCTCAATGGTCATTTCAACAACTACCTCTAACACACGAGATTCTCATAACAAAGACTTGCAAAACAGATCTAAACTGGTGGCTCCAAACGTGCAACCTTTCCCAGGGGAGGCCGTTTGTACTACCCACGCCCACAGTTACGGTGACCACGGACGCTTCCCTGATAGGGTGGGGGGGCATCTTTCAGGGACAGACAGTCCAAGGCGAATGGACCAATTTGGAGTACAATCTGCACATCAATGTTCTAGAGTTGAGGGCAGTGTTTCTAGCGTTGCAACACTTTGCTCCCCTTCTTCCTCTAGGGACTATTGCAGTTCAGACGGACAACATGTCTGTAGTCTGGTACATAAACAAGCAAGGGGGAACCAAGTCCTATCAGCTATGCAGAGAGGCCATGAGAATTTGGCAGTGGGCGGAGTCCACGGGTCGCTTTCTAATAGCAACGCACATCCCGGGTCATCCAACGTCATAGCCGACAGGCTGAGCAGAGCAATTCTGTTACCGCGAGTGGTCTCTAAAACAGTCAGTGGCGAAAGGATCTTTCACGCGTGGGGCCAGCCTTCCTGCGATCTGTTTGCGTCTCCAATGAATGCCAAATGCAGGAGCTACTTTGCCCTATTACCCTCCAGGGAAGTCCCCAGGGCGCACTGGTTTCTGATTGGCCCCGGGACTCCTATCGCTTTCCCCCATTTCCTCTGATATCGAAATTTCTCCAGAAAGCCAGGAACCTTCACAGGACGATAATCCTCATTGCTCCATTCTGGCCTCATCAAATTTGGTTTCCCTTCCTGAAAATTCACTGCATTCGGGGACCCTGGATTCTGGACCCAGAGCCAGATCTATTGACTCACTCGTCAGGGGTTCCCCATCCCGCGCTCCTGTCACTCCATCTAGCAGCTTGGCTGCTCTAATTCCCAACTTAGCCAGGTCTAATCTCTTGTCACCAGCAGTCCAGGACATATTAGTGGCTTCACATAAAGCTTCCACTACTAAAACATATACTAGCAAATGGAAACGTTTTGTATTCTGGGCGAATACACACCACGTTGATCCCTTTATAGCTCCTTTGAATAAGATATTAGAATTCTTAACAGACTTATTTCATCAGGGTGCTTCTCCTGCTACTCTAAGAGTTCAATTGGCAGCCATTTCGAATTTCCATGTGGAAGAATGTGGAGCTCCTATCATGGCTCACAGACTTTGTAAAGCCTTTTTAAAAGGAGTTTTCATATTAGACCTCGGTCAGATCTCCTATGTCACCTTGGAGTCTAAACTTGTTGCTATCTAAATTAATGTTGCCCCTTTGAACCTGCCTCTTCTTGCCCATTAAAATTTTTGTCCTGGAAAACTCTCTTTCTGGTAGCCATTACTTCTGCTAGACGAGTGTCTGAACTTCAGGCTCTCTCCATCAAGCACCCTTATTTAATCTTTCACTCTGACAGAGTTTCTCTTGAACCAATTCATCCTTCCTCCCTAAAGTGTGTTCTATTAACAATATTAATCAGTCCATTGAATTACCCACTTTCTTCAAAAACCACTCCAACAAAATGGAGTATATGTTACACAAATTGGATGTTCACAGACAGCTAAGGTTTTATTTGGATAGAACAAAAGATCACAGGAAAACAGATCAACTCTTTGTGGCTTTTGCTGATAGCAGGAAAGGACTTGCAGTTACCAAAAGAACTCTTTCTAAGTGGTTAACGGATTGTATAATCTATGTATACGATTCTGCAAATCAACCACTTTTAAACAAACCCAAAGGACATTCCACAAGATCAATATCTACGTCTTTGGCTCATGCAGCTCGCCTACCTCTGGATGCTATTTGTGCGGCTGCTACCTGGTCTAAGCCACATACATTTATTTCTCATTATAAAGTAGATAAGGTTTCTAGGGACAGGGCAACCTTTGGTTCCACTGTGCTCAAGAACGTCCTCCCGTGAGTTCCTCAGGATCAAGGAGCTAGGGTCGCTACCCATGTGTAAGAACAAGCGAGATTGAACACTATCACATATAGAAGTTATGTCCTTACCATAGCGTTCCATGTGGAGTGTTCATCTCGCCTTTGTTCTTACAGTCCCACCCTCCCACCCTTAGGAAGAACGTTCTTTGATGCCTGGCCAGAAGCATTTCTTTTTGCTACTGTCATTATTCTGTGTACATAGTTAGTATACACATATTCTTTATATGTGTCTGTTTATGTATATATAGGTGTATGACATGAATGTGCTATTATGTAGATTGGTTTGCTTGCAAACTAGATCTGAGGTAAAGGCAGAGGGGGATTGTGGGTATTAGATTGTCTCGAGCTTCTTCTCGATGCAGAGCTTGCAAGAGGCCGGCACGGAGCCGAGGATCGGCTCCGAACCCATGTGTAAGAACAAAGGCGAGATGAACACTCCACATGGAACGTTATGGTAAGGACATAACTTCTATTTTTTTAAGATTGGAGCAGTTCCTGTATGCAAAGTTAGGTTTACTCCCAATAATTTGTTTAAATTCTGACATTGCTCTAAAATGCCCCAATTCTTAGATATAATTTTCTTGACCTCATTAGTTCTCCTGGTATAGGTAGTAAAATAATGTAAACCTCCGTGTTTTCTATCTTGAGACTTATTCTGAATGTGAGTATTCCTTTATCTAAAATATGGTCTAACTAAACCCTGTCTTTCTTTCATAACTTCTTCCAAAAGTTCATTCAAGAGATGGCCATCATACCCTCTCTCCCTAAATTCCTTCAACATATCATTCATCTGTTCCAGGCATTTCTCCTTACCGGTATTAAGCTGACTAATCATCAATAATTGGCTTTAAACAATGCCCTTAAAAGTATGAACTTCATGTATGCTTTCCCTATGTGTATATCTCTTAGCCTGGACTTCTTTCCTAAAAATGTAATTGGAATTTGGGAAGAAATTGGAGTTCTCCGAGAAAACTCACAGGAATGACATACATACTTTGCAAAGAAGGAACCCCAGTTGAGAAGCAAACCAGAGAATCTCTTGCTGTCAGGCAAAAGCACTACCTGTTGCGCCACTGTATTCTGAAATAAAATGCATGCATATTAGTATGTGTCTTCATGCATTTATGACAACCCTGCTACCAGCATTATCAACAACTCATCACCACTCTACCCATCTTTTGAGTGAAGGGACTTAAACCCTGTTCCTGTTGTCTGTGAGGAGAGACCTTAATGCCGGCTCCTCCCCCACATCACTAATAACTATATAAAGAGTTAATTCAACATAAGTAATCACAAAGCCAATGTATCTATTAAGCAAGACAATCAGGCAAAGAAATTAAAAACATAAAAAACTGCGCAAGTAAACTATGACAGCAATATCCCGCAAGAAAAAGCAACGCAAAAATACAGCAGGAATACATACAAAAGTAACATGTATAGATTAAAAATTAAAATGTTAAAGATACCCAGCTAATATTTGCAGAAAGTTAACAAAATGACAGCCAGAATATTAACAAAACCTATAAGAAAGTCATTTCAAAAATGTAAAGCCTTTAATTTACTGTTCTTAGAATGTCTGTGTAATACAGATTACATCAAGCAGGGATTAGAAAAGAATGGTAAATTAAAAGATACAACAGAAAAACACTTTGTTATGCAAAAATATAAAAGATGAAGACAATGTAAATCTATTTAAGAATGACTATGTGACCTTGGCAGATTATTTTAGAACAATCCGAGTTAAAGGTAAATCTGATTGTACCACATCAGAGGTGATATATATGGTGAAATGTCAATCATGTGAGACATTTTATGTTTATTTAAATGGAAAGACATCTCCAATGGAGGGTTTACCAACACGTGTCATTAAGGAAGGTGATGAAAGGAATGCATTATTTAGACATTCTAAAAATAGTCTTGATTTTAAAATATTCTTTTTTGGGGGGGGGGGGATTCCCATTCAACCCCGGAGGGTGAGATTGGGAGAACAGGATTAAACATTTTATCATCCCTCTCTACTCCTCTCTCATCAAGGAAACAACTGAATTTAATGGTCCCTTTATTATGTACTTGTCTAAACACTACCCAACTTGACCAGCAGCAGTGTTTCCTCACTAAGATAATCAAGGGTATGTCTTCCTTGAGCTACTGAGACCGCTTTAAAGTGCCCTCCATTTTCTGTTTCCTAGACACTCTTGAAAAGTGACATCTGTCTAGCCTACAGAGCCTTGAAGGATCAGTCCACTGCAACCTTTGCAACACTAACAGCACCCTAAAAACCTGATCAAGAGTTTTTAATGTCCACTGAATCAAATAGGACCTGTCAGAGAGATAGATATATACTCAAAAGAAACCCTCTTTTATGGAATAGTCTTCTTTTGGATATAAAGCAAAGTAGTTCACTGACACTCTTTAAGCATTACTTGGGTTAATACATCAACAATTATAAATACACGTATGATTGACCCTTCAGATCCTCACTGAAAGGGATTGAAACTAGACATAAGTTAGTCATGTCAATGAGTACCTACAATTTAGGACATTATGGAAAGGCTACTAAAGGTTCTTTGGATCAATTGTCTTCTATTAACCTCTAAACCCATAATACCAGGACCCTAGATCCAGATGTGGGAAGTAGCTTGGTTAGAGCTGCAATACCTAAGAAATATAATAAAGTTTACATTTCCTTAAGTGATTAAGTGATTTTTAAAGTCTAGACTAACAACCCAGAAATAGGATGTAACCAGAAAACGTATTTTATTTTGTCATCTTGTTGCACTGTAAACAGAAAATAGTGTTTCAGGCAGCTGTAGGATAAAGGAACAAAAATCCACCACAGAACTGTGTAATTCTTTTAATGTTAAAAACTATGTTAAACGATGTCGAGCGCTTTCATTTTATAAATACAAAACTTCATCAGAACATTCAATGGATCACTCATCCTTCCTTTAAATACATTATCTGACTGATCATCTTACTGGATTCCACAAATTGAATATTAAAGTCATATTCCATTCTTTAAACAGTGCAGTAACAAAATCCAACCTGAACAAACTTATTTAACAAATAGAAAATTTGTGTGTACTACATTTAAAAATTAATACCATAAATTAATCTGAAAAATGTATACAGTTTTAATACAAATGTAAAAGATGTGTAAAAGTTAATCTACCCATTATATTAATGTTAAAAGTTGTTTTATGTAAAAAAAAATCAATACATTATGTAAACAAATGTGTGTATGCTTGCATTGACAATAGTTTTAAACTTAGCTGCCCTCATTTTTAGACTGGTACAATTGATACAAACTCAAGATGCCCTGGGGAGACTGTGGCATTGAGTCTTAAGTTGCCAGTACAGCTCCCTGTACTCCAGTTTTGCCTCCGAGACAGCCAAAAGACACAACAAGTGAGAAAACCTATATTTTTTTCTATAAACTATTTTAGAGGTGATTAAGAAAGTCCCAAGAGTCCTTTAAAAGATGTTTAAACTGTGAATAAATGGGTTTAAATGTTCTATCAATAAAGACCCCTAGGAGATAAGTTTTTCATCCTTGGGCAGCCACTATGGGTCTTAGAAGGGGGTTATCAACATATTTATGTATCTTTGGATACCAAAAATCGTTGGTATTCTAGGTGTCGAGTTACTTAAAAATTTGAAGTTGTCATGTGAAAACAGATCTTGAAAAAAATGGTCTAAAATTTGCAAACTGATGTATTTGTAAGCAATAGTTTGCTTCATTCCTTGAGCTAACACTGTATATTGTGTCATCATTTAAAATCTCAAATATTTTACTCATATAATCAGTGTTGTTGAAAATGACCACTCCCCCACTTTTGTCGAGTTTTGTGACCCTGCTGTTCTTGTTCCTTCTGAGTTCTTCAAGTAAATTTTTCTGTTCCCTAGACTGATTTAGTATAGATTTATGTTCATTTGCATGGACATATTTCTGAATATCCATTTCACATGTTTTTTTTTCAAAAGTTGATAACAAAGGGTGCAGGGGGGGGTTAAAGACATTTTTCTTTTTGTATTTGGGACCTTCATTGTAATATGATCTTGTATGTCCTGGTGCCTTAAACAAAATGGCCAAATTAAGTTTTTTGACAAAATAATTTAAGTTCTACCAGTGCATGGGGACACATTTAAACCCTTTCTGAAAAAGGTCAAAGTGACTGGAAGTGATGTCCACATTATTGTAATTAAAGATCTTAAATCCCCCTTTAGTTAATAAGCTACCCCCATTTTCTTTGGTAATTATCTCCTTCTCTTCCTCTGCCGTCTTTGCTTCCCTGCACCTCCATGCTTGCCCTGATCTAATGGGTGTCGTGGGGTGTGAGGTATCATTCCATTCCCCTCTGTCCTCTGCTCTGCTATTCTCTGTGAACATCTCAAGGGTGGAAAGCCTAAAGGGTAGTGATATCCATCAAAGTCATTGTATGCTTCATTGGTATACTTAAGAATATCATAATTAACTAAATGACTACTATTATCATCTTTTGTGTGTGATTTACTAAAATATGCCTTTTCTGTTTGTATTGAAATAATCTCTATGGATTATCTTCATTTTCCTAGCCTTATTAACCTCACATTTCTTATCAGTGTTTCTAAAAACACTGTAATATACATTTTCATAACTGCCAAAGAAAAAATCTTCCACGATTGTGTTAGTTAACAAGTCACCTCATGCATTAGGTTGGTAATGATCAAATTATTCCAAGAAATAATAAGATCTAAAAGGTCAAGACCATGTCTATTGAACAAATCAATGAAACAATTATGGAATTTATTTTTAAAATCTAGTCCATTCCAAAATGGGAACTATTTGTAGTTTGATACACTCTGCTAGATAGCAGTTATCCAACTGTAAGTTTTTGAATTTTGTCAGTTTACTTTCAAACAGGCATGTTAAATCCACCATATTCAAATTCCCTCCATTGTTGTTTAAATTGTCTGAATGTCCCTGAATAGAATTTGAAAAAGTGAGGTTTAGTCAACTATGCATTCATATCAAACAAACAACCGTCAGAACTAACCCCCTGATAACTGTTGGTTGCTTCTACAGTACCTGTGGGGTATAGAGTTCAGTGGTGGATTTTTGGTCCTTTATCCTATAGCTACTTGAAACATTGTTTTCTTTGGGTCTTAGTTGTTACATTGTTTCATGGCAACATCATTTGTTTTTTGTGCAGTGTAAACAAACTGTACTTGAATTAATGAAATGATTTAAAAAGTTTGCTATATACTACTCTTCCTTCTACTATTACTACAACACACACACACACAAATATATATATATCACACACGTATACATATATGGGTCTACTTAAAAACAATAAAAGACCCACATGTCGACATGCATGACATTCACTATAAGTATTTAAAAAAAAAGTTGACATCTTAATGCACATACTCTGAGAAGTAAACTTGGAACTTGAAAAAACAATCGCAAGCACCCCCCATATATCCCCCCACTCCCTGTTACTTACAGGTTCTAACTCTGAGATTGCACAATATCAGGGAGAAGAAATATTCCCAACCCTGTTACTGTAGCAGTTTTGCAGCACTTTCAACCATTTCTTTTGTCAATCAAAGTGGTTCATCAAAACACGTGTAGACATTAATGACACTCAACAGTATTAATGGAAGTGATGTCCCTGTGTGTGTGTGTGTGTGTGTGTGTGTGTGTGTGTATATATATATATATATATATATATATATATATATATATATATATATATATATAGAGATATATATGGATTCACATTATAACCTTGAAATACTGAAATATCGAATTTCAGTATCTCGAGACTATAAAACCGAATCCACAAAACACCGACACAAAAAAAACGCGAAATTCACAACACCGAAAAAAATGCGCACACTATACCACACATACACCACAACACCCACATCACAACATAAACAAATAAAACTACACACATACACAACTCATACACACATAAGCAAGCCCCTGCATTCTATGAGGCTGTGCCCCCACACCCCCTACTTATATATACTAACTCGAGATCGCACAAACACAAAACAAAAAGCCAACTCACGCACATTCTCCGACCCCTCACACACACATCAAACACATCAGCACACTCACACACACACTCTAACTCCCACTCAAAACCCTTAGAAAACATTTGATACATCCACAA